>NW_020954594.1:17336236-17494475 GCF_900497805.2 Vombatus ursinus | reverse complement strand
CTATCTATCTATCTATCTATCTATCTATCTATCTATCTATCTATCTACCTGACCTTGGCCATCACACTTAAAGCCATTTTTAATGATTGAATTATAAATGTTGCTATTCTAGTTTGTAGAATGACAGCATGGAGGAATAAAAAAAATGAACCTGAGTATTTCGAGAAAGTCACTGTATTTGTGTCAGCCTCAATTTCCTCATCTTTAAAATAGAGATAATAATACTTATTCTACTTGTTTCATAGTGCTTAACTTGTTACATCATAATATCGTCCATAAGTATTAGTAACATTTATTAAAACACAGACTTCCTACCATCTAAAAATATAGACTCAAATAGATTAACTTTAATCTAATTCAATTTATATTTAAGTAAAAAATATGTGAAAGCACTATACTGATTTTAAATATACAAAGACAAAAAAAAAAGAGGCTTCACAAGGTTTCAAAACGCTCACATTCTATTGCAGGAAACAACATAACAACTGTTATAAATGGTGCACCAAAGTTTGCAAAGTGCTTTGAACCTCACAGATAACCTGAGAGGTAGGTACTATACATATTTTTATTCTGATTTTACAGGTGAGGAAAATGACTCTCAGAGAAGTTAAATGGCTTGTTCAGGGACAGGGAGACAATAAGTGTCAGAAGTGAGATTTGAACCAAAATCTTATATACTACATGTCTAGCACTCCATTCACCATATCTCTTTGCCTCTAGATTTACATAGATTAGCAAATACAGAATAATCCAAGGATAGAGTGTTAACCACTCTTGGGTCCAACCTAAACCTTATTCATATCATAGTATAGATTTAAATTCAGTAATTAGATATTATTAGTCCATGACATTGACAGTATGATATGCATTTTATAAAGTTGAAGATGACAGGTAAGAAAATTAATTAATTAATTATGCCTTTTAGAATATAAAAATTAGGGGGAAAATAAATATTATGCTTATCACAATTATAGAGTAGATAAAGATTCTCATCTATAAAAAAGGTATAAATCATTGTAGACAAGATAGATGTATTTGATCATATTTTTGTTAATAACAAAAATGGACTTTTTAGCCATTTCAGGGGCCAAAAGCAGAAAAACTACCTTTGAACTGGGACTATTGCTTAGGGTGAACTGAACAACAACAGATAACAGAAAAAAGGTAGAATGATTTGGTTCTTTATTTATTAATCTGTCTGTCTGTCTACCTATCTACCTACCTATCATCTTTTATTTTCTCTGCCAGGAACAATTATCTTCAGGCTGTGAAAATACTTAATACTTAACAGAAATTAAACCCAAAAGAAATGAAAAGATGAGCAACTATGTGGCACACTGTATGGAGTGTCTATCCAGGATTCAAGAAGACTCACCTTCCTGAGCTCAAATCTGGCTTCAGACACTTACAAGCTGTGTGACCCTGGGCAAGTCACTGAAAACCCTGTTTGCCTCAGTCTCTTTTTCTGAAAAATGAGCTGGAGAAGGAAATAGCAAACCACTCCAATTTCTCTGCCAAGAAAATCCCTAATGGTGTCATGAAGAGTTGGACAAGACTAAAAAACTGTTTGAACTGAAAAGTGAAAAGATGGTGCATGAGCAAGTAGCCTTACTCAATGAATCTGTGATTAGACCTGCACAAATTTCATCCTACTTCAGAGAAATAATGTGTGAATGTGATTCTTCACTGTTAGTAATCCTGGAAGAATCCTGGAGAATAGATACTCAAAAGACTGACAATGGGTAAGTGTAGTCCCAATTATCAATAAGAGAAAATAGTTGTATCTTTCAAATTACAGACTGGTATTTTTGACATAATTCCTGAAAAAATTCTAGAACATCCAATTAGTGGAAAACTTTATAAGTTCTTAGAAAAGGAAATAGTTATCACGAAGAATAACGATAGATTGATCAAGAATCAGATATGCCAAAATGACCACATTTCCTTTTTTTTTTAATGTGATCACTATGCTGTTAGATAATGAAGATGATACACATATTGTATACTTGAACTTCAATAAGCATTTGATAAAATCTTATATTATTATGGGCAGCTAGGTGGTACAGTACTAGTACTAGTACTAGTGGTACACAGTGCTAGGCCTGAAACCATGAAGACTTAGCTTTATGAGTTCAAATTTTGCCTTAGACACTTAGTAGTTGTGTGACTCTGGGCAAGTCACTTGGGTTAAGTGACTATTTGACTTAGTTTCCTCTTTTGTAAAATTAGGTGGAGCAGGAAATGGCAAACCACTCCAGTATCTTTGACAAGAAAACCCTAAATAAGATCATGAAGATTCAGATATGACTGCAATGACTGAACAACAATAACAACAATATGATACTATTTTGGATAAAATAAAAAAGGTGTAGGCAGGAGTAAAGTACATAGTAAGATAGAGTCAGAAGCGGTCAAACTTTTAGACTCAAATTATGAATAATTATTAACCTAAAAGGATCTCTCCTATACATGGATTATTTTTTAACATTGGGTCTATGAACTTTTTTTGGGGGGGAGTGGGATAATTTTATTTTGATAGAATTTGTTTCTTTTTAATCCTATGTATTTTATTTTATTCATTTAAACCTATTATTTAAGAAGGGGTCCCCCAGCTTCCCCAGACTTCCAAGTGTCCATGATGAAAATAAAAGGTTAAAGACCCCTCTTCTAGTGAAATGTTATGGAGTTCAGCCCTTATCCTCGTTCGACTTAATATTTTCTCACTAATTTCCATGAAGCTATGATTTATGCATGACACACAGTTGAAGAGACATGTCATTTTAATGACAGAATTAGGACTTATAAATATTTCAAAGGCTGACTAGGATGATGAAATGAATCTAATAGGATGAGAATACTTTATACTTACACACTGAGAATATACATACATAATTATTTCCATGTTGTCTCTTTAATTAGAATGCAAGCTACATGAGGGTAGTGACTATGTTTTTGCCTTTCTTTGTAACCCCTGCACTTATCAGATTGCCTGGCACATAGTAAGTATGTAATAAATGCTTATCAATTGATTGATCTACATTTGGGCTGTCATAGCCAAAAAACCTATCGGCTATTGTATACCTACTGATGATTAGGCTTTTTACAACAAACTACTCTAGTCCTCAGATAAGATATATGAAAATAAATAGAGATAAATGTAAAGTCCTACGCTTTGTTTAAAAAAAAATTGTGTAAATAGAAGATGAGAGAGTACTTAAAAAAGGCTCCTGGTGTTTTTAGCAAACTGAAATTCAACTTGAATCAACATGGTGAAATAGCAGCCACATAAGTTAATATGTGTATTAATCACACTGTATTAATCAAAGTACACTATCCAGAATAAGATTGGACTATATGCTATAATGGTTACACTCTAATGGAAGTCTTATATTTGGTTCTGGACATAATAAGTTAGGTATGCCATTGATACACTGGGATATTTCTAGAAGAGGACAGACAACAAGGGACTTAACATCATACCATAATGATATGATAGAGAGGAAAAACTTAGTTATCAGTAAGGGCTGCTTTGATTTTTAATGTGGTTGAAGTTGGGGAAACACAGAAACATATGCCATTATTACTTTAGTTTTTGTGATGAATAAAAGAAAAAGCATTAATTAAAGTACCTACTAGGAGTTAAACACTACTCTAAGTGTTGCAGACAAATATAAAAGGAAGACAATTCTTTGTTCTCAAGAAGCTTACATTATAATAGGAAGAGACAATATACATAAAGGAATGGTGGCTAAGAAAGAATGTTGTGAAGTCAAAGGGATTATGTGTGGAACAACTGAGAGTGTGGAACATATGGCCTTGATGGAAGGACACAAAATGGGTAAAGATCACAGTTCTACGGAATTCTGAGCTAAACATTTTAGCTACTCCTAGGCATGAATTCTGGAGATCTGGTGTGCAGGGTGGAGCAGCAAAAGTGTGTGAAGGTCCTCCATAAAAGTTGCTTAATAACTGATATTAATATAATGCTTTAAAGTTTTATATGTATTATATTGTGTGGGCCTCACAACAATATCAGAACCGTATTAATAGAATAGAATTAATGCTTGCATTTGACAAAGAGAAAACTGAGGCTGAGAGATTGTAAGTGATTTGCCAAAGAGCGTAGTAAGTGTTTATAGTAGATACTGAACCTAGGTATTTCTATCTTCACATTCAGCACTTTATGTATGGCAACTAATATATGCCCTTTATGGAAAAGAAAATGGCAAATCACTCCTGTATCTTTGCCAAGTAAACACCAAACAGGGTCATGAAGAACTGGACATGACTGAAAATGACTGAACAACAACAAATATGCCCTTTAATACTTGCACTTGTATCCCAGTATGATGAATAGCATCATTTTAAGTAAATTATTTCACTTTGCTGGGACTCAGGAAATTTGCATAAAAGGAGCTTGCATATTATCATCTCTAAGGTCCTGTCCTGCTCTAAATTTTATGAGCCTATAAAGCTAGATCCTACTTCATGAAGGCAATGGTGATACCAAAAGTTGTTTAAATCATGAGGAAATAATGGCTAAGTGGGTGTTTCTATTTGGTACTTTTCTAGCAGTAATTTCTTCAAAAATAATATACTATGACAGATGAATTTACCACTCAACAAAACAGATGGATGACCATAGATGGAGTACGAAGTACTGAGCAAATTAGAAAAGTTGTCCTTTATAACAGATACAGACTGAATTTCTTCTGCTTTTTTTAAATACAGAGAAATAATTCATCAATAGCTTATTCAATGTGCACACTTAGTAGCTCTAAACATGTCTTTGACTCAGGATATGTATCAAAGGGCAGGAGAATGTTACAAAGGAAAATTTCTAAAGGGCATATATACATTCTTTGAAATCAACTTTGCCTAACAGTTAAAGAGGAAACAAATAAAGTACGAAAGCATTTAATGTTGAAATGTTTAGCGTTTGGTTCCTGATGAATGTGTCTAAGGTAGTTATTTCAAAACAAATACTTTGCAAAAAAAATAATAGATGGTTTGGGGTGAACAAAGCATATCAATTAATTGATATGAAATAAAACTGAGTGCTTGTTGCTTTAGATGAACTTATAGGTTCTGAAAAATACTTTAGTCATAACTCAATCTCACTTTTATTTTATAACTGAGAAAAAGTTTTCTTTAAAAAGTATGAAAATATTTTTAACAGTAGTTAAAAGAAATGTCATGGTAGGATGAAGAATGCTTGTTTGGGAATTGAGAGATTTGGATTCTAGTCCAGACTCCAGAATCTACTTTTCTATAGATATGTAATGTTGGGCAAGTCACTTATTATCATCCATATGTAGACTTTTAGGACAAGAATGGAATTTTGGTATACAGTTTCAAATTTCAGATTTCAGGTGAGGAAACTGTGGTCAAGCAAAATGAAGTAAATTTATCCAAGGTAGTATATGTAGTAAATCCCATATCTGGAATCCAAACCCAGGTGCTCTGGCTTATGAGAACAAATGAGAACAAATTCATTGTTCTTTCTCATATATTTCAATGTTTCAATTGGTATCCATTTACTCATTGGTAAAATGAGAGAGCTTGACTAAATGAATTTTAAGTTTTCTTCTACCTTTATGGTCCAGATTGGCCAACTTTGTATGTAAATAGAGCTATTCTAATCATTAGACAAGAATGTGGAATATACACATGCTTAAAATTATGCCCACCTTAATCCTTACTTTCAACCCAGTTCAAAATACACTGAATCTTCATTCCCTCCCCTTTTAACAAGTGAGGATGTTCTTAGTTATTCTATAACCAAATTTTTTCCCTCTTATCATAGTCTTTAAATAATCCCTTCCTTGGCTATGTGTTTATGTTTAAAGTTTATCAACATATTTGATGATAAATCACTACATAAAGTTCATCTATATAAATTGTCGTTTTACAGGTATGCTGTTAATAAAAAAAACAAACAAACAAACAATAACACATGCCCTGAAGAATATATTGTTCTATTTTAGGCACTAAACTTTTGAGAAGTATTAAGATTTCATCCAATCAGTCAAATAGCAATTATTAAGCACCTACTACCTTCCAGGTTTGCTAATTTCTGTGGATGCTAACAAAGACAACAGCTTATATTCTAATGGGGAAGATAACATACAAATAACTATGCAAATCAAACTATATAGAGGATAAATTGGTTGTAATCAGTGGAGAGAAAGCAATAGAATTAAGAGAAGGTTGAAAAAACCTTCCTATAGCAGGTGAAATTTCAACTGATACTTGAAGGAAGTCAGGGAAGTTAGGAGACAGAGACAGAGATAAGAAGAGAGAGTGTTACAGGTATGAGGGACAGTCAGTGAAAATGCTGAATTGGAAGATAGTATCTCATATGAGAATCAGCAAGGTCAGTGCCACTGGATCACAGAGCTGGGAGGGGATAGTGTAAGGTGAAAGTAGGATGGTTATGAAGAGTTTAAATGGCAGAAAATTTTATATTTGATCTCAGTGGTGATAAGAAGCCATGGCATGATCAGATTTGAGTTTTAGGAAGATTTATTTGACAATTGATAGAAAATGAACTAGCATGAGACTTGTGTCAGGGAGACCAACCAGCAGGCTAGTGTAGTAAGCCAGGTGTGAGGTGATGAAGACCTGCACTAAGGTAGTGCTAGTATCAGAGGAAAGGAGGAGGTATATTTGAGAACTGTTATAAAGGTAAAATAAATAGGACTTGGTAACAGAATGGATATGGTGGATGGGAGTTAGAAGTTAAGGATGACCCCTAGATTGTGAGCCTGTATAACGTCTATTCAAGAGATGTCTATTTGAGAGTCACCTTTGAACACTGAGAGTTAAAGCATCATAGAAAGTCTTTGCCAGTACTGCCATGTTTGAGTGACTTTTCCAAAACAAAACGAAAGAGGAAAGAGGCATGAAATATGCTCTTTGGGTTCTCACAAAGACGGTACTGTCCCTTTGGTCATACGTACATGCATGCATGCATACATACATATATATATATATGTTACACACATACATATTTTGCTGTTCAGTACTTTCAGTTCTGTCCAACTCTTTGAGACCCTATTTGGGAGTGTCTTGGCAAAGAGACTGGAGTGGTTTGCCATTTCCTTTTCTAGTTCATTTTCCAGATGAGGAAACTGAGGCAAGCAGGGTTAAGTGGTTTGCCCAGGGTCACACAGTAAATGTCTGAGGCCAGATTTAAACTCATGAAGATGAATCTTACTGACTCCAGGTCTGGCACTCTATCCACTGCACCACCTAACTGCCCTATACATAAATATACACATGTGTATACACACACATATACATACACACATACACATACACATACATATAAATATTTGGTGATATTGTAGCTTTCAAGGATAAGCTACCAAGGCATAGTCCAGCAGGGAATGTCCCATAAATGATATTATGGCAAGACTAGATGGGATTTATGTTACTGTAGGCAATATTGTAAACAGATTAAAGGCAAGAGTCTATCTGACAGAATTAATATGCTGATTGAATTTATTAACGATCCAAGAGCAGAAAAAGCTGCCTGAAGTGTGGGAAGGAAAATCATTAGAAGAAAGAAGAAGGCAAAAAAAGGCACCTAGGTTCAACTGAACCATCAGCTTGCTCCACTCTGAGAAGCATACTCTGTGAAGAATCATCACAAGGAACCCAAATTATTGGAACCAATCTTCTATGAATTAAGGGCATAAAGTGACTAGAAAGTGACCAAGATTTTTAGATTGTGGGGAAAAAAAGAGTGCTGTATTTGAAGGCCCAGGTTTATATTCTGGTTTTGACACTGACTTCTAAGGAGAACCTTGGCTAGTGATTTAACCTCTGCATTTGCTTATATGTAAACTGAGGAAGTGAGATCAGATCATCTCTAAGGTCCCTTCCAGTTTAAAATCTATAAACCTCATCATAAAGGCAATATTGACATGTGATTTAATTATTTTAGTCTATTATAAGTCATTTTTAAAGATCTTGGATCAGGTTCTCGAAACCAGATTATCCCATTCAAATATTTAGGTCAACAAAGTACCTACTAAGTGTAAAATTCTCTGATAGGTCTTGGGTATACAAAGAAAAAAAATACAGAAGTTCCTGCCTTTAAGGAGGTTACATTGTACTAGGAGTATATATAAACATATGGCAAATGCATATACACAGGGTGGGGCAGGGAAGAATCCCAAATCCTTTAGAAATATCTACTTCATGGTCTTTTTATTCTATAGAAATGCATTTTCTGCATAAAGAATAGCAAATTCAGTTTCGGTTGGCAACTAAGTGCCACAAAAGATAAAGACTTAGAACTGTAGAAAGGAAAACCTGAGTTTAAATCTCGCCTAAAACACTAACTATATGACCTTGCACATGTGATTGTCTTGGTTTCCACAACTGTAAAATGGGGATAATAATAGTTCTTATCTTCCAGAGAGGTTGCGGGAATAAAATGAGGTAATATTTGTAAAACACAGTGCAAAATTTAAAGCATTATTGCTGTTGTTGTTGTTATTAAATAATTGGTTTTAATATATTATTAGAATAACAATAGGCCATATTTATATTGTGCTTTAAGATTTTAAAAGCACATTAAAATTATTTTTAATACTATAGTGATCAACTTTAATGTATGTGAATAAATCTAGGTCACAAGCAAACATTTGGAATTTCCATTCTTCTTTCCAAAATCATATCCTCACTTACTTTGTTTTCTTGCACTGCAATCTGTATCTTCTCTTAAGTTGAAATTTATGAAGAAGTTCAAAGTTAAATGTTAAAGCACCTAGAGTTTACAATTATTAATTGGGAAAAAAAATATTTTAATCAAGTTTTGGTGATAAAGGTCTGACATCCCAGATATGTAGTTAACTAACATACTCATAGGAGATCAAGAGCTATTCCCTTATTGATGCAAATCAAAAAATATGGGAAATAGTTTTCAAAAGAATTTTAAACTATTAACCACCACATGACAAATTTTCTTAATCTTAATCTTAAATAATGAGAAAAATGCAAAGCAAAAACTGAAATTTCAAGTCATCCAGAAATCTGGTGAATTTGATAAAAGATGGGAATAATCGATGTTAGAACAGGTACGGAATTCAAAACAAAACAAAACAAAACAAAACACTCTTATGCCCTGTTGGCAGAATTATCAAATGATTAAAATATTATGGAAAGCAGTGTGTAATTTTGCTAAGAAAGAGATTAAAATGTTCATTCCCTTTGAACCAGAGGTCTTGCTGCTAGTTATATACCACGAGGAGGTAAAGGACAGAAAATCCCATGTAAATAAAATATTAATAGCAGTTCTTCTGCTATACTGGAAACAAATTAGAAGCTCATCAGTTGGGGAATTACTAAACAAGTAGTACATGAACATAATAGAATTACTACATTACAAGAAATGATGACTATGAATTATTTAGTGAAAGATAAGACATATCAACTGATACAAAGTGACAGAGGCAGAACCAGGAAAAAAATCCACACTGACTCTCATAATGCAAATAGAAAGACTGACAACAACAAAAATGAAATTGAGTGCAATGCAATTATGATTGAGGTTGGCGTGAAAAAAAGAGATGACAAAATGTGACATCCTTCCCTTTTTTATAGAAGTGGGAGATTATCTGTTAAACAGGGCATATACCATCAGACTTCTTTGATGTGCTAATCAGTTTTGTTCAACTGCTTCCCACTCCCCTGACATTTTTATTTCTTATTAAAAGGGATTGTTTTTTGATTATGGGGGAAGAGGGTATATTTGGAGATAAGGTTGATGTAAAAATTTAAAAAAAATTATAATTATAAAAAAATACAGAATTGGTTTCTTGTAGTTGTCATATTGCTTAGTGTTTGTAACATCTATTGACAGTTTGAAGGAAGAAAACATAATTATATAACATAATTTGACATAACAAACTTCTTTTTCTTTTTGCCAATTCTCCATCGTATGAAAAAAGGATGTCTCTAACAAAGCGCTTCTCTCAGTCTAGCACTGGTCTTGACTCATTCAATGCTCCAACCTAATTTTGGTCTATGAAAGAGAGGAAGTAACTTCTATTCCTTTTCACCCCAAGCAGCTTCCCTTTTTTCTGCACGTAGAACATGTGCAATGCACAGGCCATGCACAGGCCACATGTAGATAGGCACATGCGTAAATACCTACATACGCTGACACCTTTTTATTCACTTGCTAAATATGAGATTATTCTTATCTTTCTGATTGTATTTTAAGTATAAATGAGAGTGTTGCATTTTGGGAAAAAACATTCTTAGCAGGTGCATATGACAACAGGGGACATACCCAAAAAGCCAGCAGATGGACAGGACAGTGGGAGAAGAACACCAGGTAATAAGCAGATGGACATGGTAGCAGAACAGTAATGCCATGTAACCAGCAAGTGGTCAGATGAACAATAAAACTTTACCACTTGGCATAAAATGTGATGCATCAACTGGAATTTGTACTATTTGGGGGGGGCAAGACTATGAGGCACATTGCTGAAATTAGCAAGTGATATTTGGTTCAACATCCACAAATTTCATTATGGGTAATATTATAAATTCCCTTTTCTCATGTTGTGATATCCTCTTTGAAGGTTCACTAAAGTTTATGGAGTTAAAGAAAACTGGGTAAACCACATAATGTTATACAAATTCTCTTTAGGATTAAGTTACAATCATGTGGCCATTAATATATGTATGTAACTCGACAACAAAGAGTGTTTGTTTGTTTTTAAATATAGGAATACTTTTCTAGAAATGAGAATAGAATTAAATAATAATGCCATGTTATCACACATGTGTAAGAAACCTTGATTTCACCTTCATTTCTAAAAGAACACTAAATATCATTAATTCATATTAATTGGTGTGAAGTCTAATATGAATTGACAAGATCAAAGCTACTGAATCTTTTAAAGATATAACATTTTATTATTTTGTGAATATATAGAAATGTAAGCACTGAAGTCCACCCTTAGGTACTAAGGATCAATACCATTTGCCATATTATTTACTAGATTTTACATAATTAACTTTAACTATTCATGAAAAAATGGTTTTTGTAAGCAACAGTAAATTCTAGCCTTGTTCATCTCCAAACTTTACCAAAGTGTCTAACGAAATGTTGTATTGGAATGAAATTTACTTGCCTTCCTTTGCCATGAGTCTCCTTCACTCTTCACTCAACCTGCATTTTCTCCTTGAACTTGACTTATTCCCAGGCAGGAAAAGAAAACCTGTTCACAACCACTTTTGGCTATTAACTTGGACCTTTGGAAGCATTATCTTGAAAACAGAAGAAAAAGTTGCATGGATTGATGCTATTTGTTCTACTGCAAGGAGTGGAGAGCAGCAGAAAGGTGTAAAAGGCACATAGATGTGAACTCAGAGGTCCTTTTTCCAAGAGTTTACATAGGTCTATTCTCTGACCTATGGATTGGGTAAATAGAACCTTTAACTATATACATTTAATACCTAGGTAAAATTAACCACTTAGATGAGGAAGCTGAGGCCAACAGAAGTTAAAGTACTTACACAAGAGCACATAAGTAGCATTATAAAGCAAAGGTCCTTTCCATTGCCTTTTATATCATGCTGCCATTTTGACATATCCACTAGCCATCATAACTAATACTACAATATCCACTTCACAGATTTGTTACGAAGATCAAATGAGATAACATATGTTGAATACTTTCTAGTTTCTGATTGTGTCATTATTACTATTAGTTTAGATCTTTAGTATTTAAAATATATGGCAGAAATTCCCAAGATTTATTTAAAATATTGAGATTCATAACCTGATGATTTAGTACATCTAAATCATTTATCCTTTTTTAAAGACAAAGTTAATAATGTAAAAAAAAATACACAAAACTTTGAGAAATTTTGCTTATAGATTTCAAAAAAGTAAAATGTATTTTTTATTCTGCTAAGGACCAAAATAATCTTTATCCAATTCAATTCCTTTCAATACCCAGCTATTTAAGACATTTTTCTTTAGCTTATTAATTTTGATTATCAAAATCTGATCAATCAGCACATTGTCACATTGACATGAATTAAATGAGCTTAAGATCAGTGACCACATAGAATTAATGGTATAACTTTGAGAATCCTGACCTTCTTTTCTCTCTGATACTACCAGATTAGCCTTTTATTCATGTAGCTGGGACTGGCATCACTACCCCTAAAAACTAGACATATGAGGATACTCCCAAATCCCAAATGATTTTTCCCTGTCAGCTATCAATTTTGGAGCAAGAAAACCTTTATTATGACTGAAGTCAACCTAATTAATTCATTTGGGTTACCAACAACTGCACCAAACCATTGGTTTTCTTCAGTTATTTTGGAAAAAAAATATTAACCTCAACCTAAAAAATTTTAGTCAATATGAACGTTAGGAGTCACAAGCATCAAAAATATATAGTCAATTCAATTGCCTCCTCAAGTTAAATTATGATGTTAACATTTAGTAATAGCAAAGTCAATTACAACTTCTAAAAACTACCTACATAATACAAATGTATCAAATTTATAACATATTCCCTTATGTATCATTTTCCCCTTTTGTGTTTATCCATTGCCTTTTAATTTGTGCATTTGCTTTCCTTTTATATTGTTGATATTTTGTAAAGGGCTATTTCTTCACTTCACATTATTCTGTAAAAATCATGTGCAAATTTCTTTATATTCCTCATATCTATTTCTTTTCATTGAATTAGTATCTTATTATGTTGATATTCAAGAGTTTATCTTATTTGGGGGTAATAAAATTGTTTATGCATTTTTAAAAATTATAAGATGATTTAATTAAATACCTTTGAAAACATAACTTGCAACTTATTTGATATTGTTAGAATATACTCTCAATAATCAAATTTTAGGGGCAAAGGTCATGATGCCTTTAATATTCCTAGCAGTGCACTGTAGTTACTTTTCCAAAGATCCCACTGATTTGAAAATTCACTTGCAATATAGGAGTTCACACATTTTTCTACAAATCCAACAGCCTTGAGATTCCTCTCTCACCCCTCCCTTTCTTTGTTCCTTTTTATTTTCCTTCTTTCTTTCCTTCATTCTTTTCAATTTGACTGTTGGTTGTAGGTCCTCAAGGATTATTTTTAAGTAATTGTTTTAAATTTATAAAACATTTATATTGGAAATCACTCAGATAAGAAGGAAACTTCAATTTCTATAGATCATAAAACATTAGTTTGTGATGCACACATGGTGGACAAAAAGTCTTGTGCTTCTAAAATACATCCAGCAACTGAAACCTTGAATTGCATATCGAATGTAACTGTAAAGTTTCCCCAAATATAAAATTTTATAATTGGCAAATACATTAACTACCAGAATTTAAACCATACATATAAAATAACTATCTAGAAAAAAATTCTATTTACATGGTCAAGATTTTTAGGGTAATGTTCACTGATCTTTAGCTATTTATTTGTCTTTTTTGGTCAGTTGTTTTCACTTGTGTTTGACTTTTCATAACTCCCTTTTTGGGGGTTTTCTTGACAAGGATACTGGAGTGGTTTGCCATTTTCTTTTCCAATTGAATTTACAGATGAGGAAACTGAGACAAACAGAGTGAAGTGACTTGCTGAAGGTCACACAGCTAATACATGTCTGAGATCAGATTTGAACTCAGGAAGATGAATCTTCCTGGCTCGACACCTGGCACTTTATCCAATGTGCCGCATAGCTGCCCCCTTTTTATCTTTAGTTATCATCATTTTTATTCCATGATTAGGTATTTAAAGATTTTTTTCCAAATTATTAATATACTAAATATTCATGATATGCATAATATTTATATCTATATATAGCCTTTGTGATTTCATAAAAGTATGAAATTCCTGGTGTAGAAATAACTACTAAGGTAGATGCTAACTATCTATGGCTTACTAATTAATTACTAAGAAGTTTCCTAAATCATAGAGAGGCTAATATTACAATCAACATAATGGCTTATGATGAACAAGAACAAAATCCTACTCTTGGCAAGAGAAAAAAATTCTTCTGTCCCAACAACAAAAATTTTAATAATAATTCTAGAAATATCATGTCAATGTTACAAAATTAACTCCAATATAATTAATCTAAATGATTACGCTCCCTTTGCAATTACATGTAGATATGTTTCTTCACTGAATCTTTGGTTTCTGCTGAAGCAACAGTGCATCAAATAAGAAAAAAAAGTTCAGATTTCTGCAGCTGGTGAAAAGTGAGATGAAAATGATTACTTTTGGATATGTCATGTAATCTAAAATTAAGTAGGAAAGTCACTTAATCAAAGTACAAATTACAGAATGTCTCAAGTTTCTCATCAAGGTTTCTTGTTTATAGTGTGCTTATCTATGATTAATTTGAGAAAGTCAAATGTGGGAATTCACACATGGTCTTGATGCTGAGAACTGTGCAGAAGTGTGTTGTATTACAATTAACAAAAGACACCAAAAAATGCAAAGCCTTGAAAAAATGCCTCAAAGGGTGAGATGCAGGATATGGATATATAAATATTTATTTCTCTTGTTTAGGAGGAAATTCTTGACTTTCTTTATACACACAAATCATATTGGGATAGAAAATATTATAGATTAATATTGCATTTTATAATGCAGACTCTGCATACACATAAGATCAAGGCTTTGAAAGCCTATGTTTTATGAATATATCATTTGTGGCTTTTATTCTAAATTGTTTTGCTGATCTTAAAACTCAACCAGGTTATTTAGGTGGTTATGGAATGTTATAGTACTGACATTTGACCTATAGTTATGATTTCTTAGGAGATGTTTAATCAAGGCTTTTGAATCCCAAACGATAAAGCCATACATATCAATTTAGAAGGCTTTTAAGTTGGAATAGGTGAGCCACACAGACTAGAAGTTCAATTGAAATATATTTCATTATTCAAACAGAGGCACCATAGTGTTAACAATACAGCTGCCTGGAGAAAATTCTTCTTTCCAGTTTCATGTAGTTACAAATGACTGTTATAGTTAATTCATCTCAATTTTACTCGAAACAAGATTCTTCTTCAAGTGATACAGAGATATATTATGCTCATCTTAAACTGTAAGATATACAAAGTCTTTCATTAGTGATACAATTAGGGGTCTGTTTTAGTCCTACCCATACAGGACCCATTAATGTCAGTTGGAGTTATGTGAGAACAAGAAACACAAATAAACACACAGGAGCAGGGAAAAGGAATCCACCTACACAATCTCATACGGCAAACCCTCACAATGTTTTACCCAGAACAGGTAAGAAGGAATGTTCAGAGGAATCATAATTAAAACTAGATTTGAATTCATTTCATTTTCTTTTGGCTGAATTTTCTCTCTAATGCAAGCTGTTAAGATCTTGGCTCTGGTATCTTGCTGACTAATTTCCCTGATGTAACTATCTCAAAGAGGAGGAGATGGGTGAATGAAAAATGATAAATGAAAACCCAAAGCTTTGCTATGTATTTGACAATAGAAATGTCTTATTGATGCAGTGATTTTTTTAAAGCTACATTCAAGAGCACAATTATATAGTTGCCCGAAAAGACATGACATATTAGCTTTCCCCCCATAATTGTTTCAGATTTTTTTATTGGATTCACTTGCTTGTAGAGTTCTACTATCATCCTCACTATCACAATCACCAAAAAACAAAATTGCTAAGTTTCAAAACAAAAGAAAATATAAATTTGAAGGATCTGTGGGGTATGTGTGCATGCACATATTGTATATGCTTTAAAGAATTATCTTTTATTAAATAGATTTTTTTTTGTATTTATAGTTTAAAATATAAAGTAGGGGGCAGCTAGATGGTGCAGTGGATAGAGCACTGGCCCTAAGTTCAAATCTGGTCTCAGACACATAACACTCACTAGCTGTGTGACTCTGGACAAGTCACTTAACCCCAATTGCCTCTCCAAAAACAAACAAACGAACAAAATGTAAAGTAAAACTGAACATAGTCTTCTAATTATCTTGAGATTAAAACCTGTGTGGCATTTTCAAAGAAAGAATATCATATCATTTTAACTTGGTGTTTAAAATAGTGGAAATAAATATTATACATAGAATCATAGGACTGTAAGGAACTTTGAAATCTCATGTGGTCTGTCTCCTGATTTTTATGCAGGGCAGCATATTTATGTACCAAGGTTATGAGAATCTTTACTGTACCAAGTTTCTATCTACCCAGCATTGAAACAATGGTTGAAAGGGTTTTTTTGTTTGTTTGTTTGTTTTTTAATGACCAGTCAAATCTTGGTGTCATGGAAATAGCATTACATTTGAAATAAAAAACCTAGATTTGAGTCTTAATTTGTATGACTTCAGGCAAATCATTAAACCATCTAGATCTTAATTCTCTTATTTGTAAAATGAGAGGGTTGGACTTTATGCATGATCCAATCAGGCTCTAAATCACGGGATTTATGTTTAGTTTTACTATTTTTGTATCATGCAATTGGTACTAAGATTTTCTTCCCTGGTATCTTCTTTCCCTTCTCCCAATGAGTTGACTTGGAAAAAATGTCCATCCATTGAGAACAGCTCAAAGTATATCCCTTACCAAAAGATGTTAGTAACTCTGAAAGAATAGAGAGCCTTGAGCAATTTGAATAATCATGCCCAATGGCTTAAGATAGTTAATTAGAAAGCAATTAGGTCTCTGCAATGGTATTCCATCCCTGGAGCTGCCCAAAAGAACTCTAACTCCTGCCAAGTCAGAACTCTTGATTTTCCTTTTCCTTTAGTTGTGAAGACTACCAAAATGGCAGAGTTTTGACTACTCTAGTATTGAAGAGATATGGATAACATAATTAAAACTCCCATAACTAAGGTCCTATCACTGACATATACTATATGTATAACCTTGGGCAAATTATTTAATCTTTCAGTATTCTAATCTAGGCCACTCTAAGGGGATAAGTTGATGAGACAATGCCAATGAAGGAGTTCTTTCATCACAAAATCTTCTGTTCCAATGAAATCACAGGTCTAGTCCCAATCACATTGCCTCTAGCACTTAAAATGGTATCTGGAATATTTGTTGTTGTTCAGTTGTGTCTGACTTTTGTAGCCTCATTTGAGGTTTTCTTGATAGTAGGAATTTAATAACCCCAGCATTTAGCCCAGTGCCTGGCACAAATTAGGCACTTAATAAATTTATACTATTTGATTGACTCATAAATATTTACTGCCTGAGACTAAATAACTGATAGTTGCTCATTTCTGAGAATTGGTTTTCTTTTTCTTGGTTTAATAAAACTTCCTGAATAATATTTTTATTTCTTTGCTTTCAAGTGGTAAGTTGGTCTCATTATACTTAGTAGTGTCAAGAAAAGATTTCCTCAGGGGACACTGGGAACTAAGCTAAGCAAAATAAAATCCCTAGAAGATAACAAGTTCTTGCTTGTTGTGGTAATCTCTGGTATACAATCATCTGTTCTCAATTGTTTTATACTGACAACAGAGTAAAACCTGTGAAGTCTAAGTGTGTTGCAGATCATATCTCCTTTCCCAGTCATCAGGACATACTACACTCACCTCTTGACTAATTTTCAGAATTGAAAATGAACACCTTGCATTTATGTGCTTCTACTTGGTGTGGCACAAGTCACTTACTCAACTAACATTCACTATTAATTTTTTAGCCTGCTATGTACCTCTCCCTGTGCTAAACTCTGTTGGCTAAAATATAGTAACAAACCAAGTATAATATATGATGGAATAATTTGGGAAGTTCTTATCACAACAATGCCAAACAATGACTTCTGCTGATTTAAATATATATATATATATATATATATATATATATATTTGCTACTCTCTTTTTTTTTTTTAGACTGCACTGATTTGACCCCGTGTATTCGTGGCTCAAAATTCTTGTAAAAAAATTGAGTCAATGTGGTACAATAGAAAGCACACTGGCCCTAGAGTCAGAAGGCCTGGACTTAAATCCACTCTCTGACACCTTTATTACCTATATGACTTTGAGTAAATCTCAGTTTCCTTATCTGTAAAATTAGAGGTTTGGACTAGACAGCTTCTGAGGTTCTTTCTAGATTTACAGATATGATTCTATGCCTAAGGGAGGCTCACAAGTTTTAAAAAACTCTCACTGTTCTAAATTCTTTTCTTTTTTCCATTCAATCTACATCCTTCCTGTTTCAGTTTAAGCTGGTTTTTGCTTATCCATTAAGTAACAAAGATATATGTTATATCTGGCTAACTGTGACTTTCAGGGACATTTTCTATTGGAAATGTTCTATACTCTCCAGAAAGAATTCAGTAGAGCAAAACTGATTTGTTTTATTCATACCAGTCAGTTAACTCAAGTCCTCTATTTGCATTTAATGCATCTGTGTGGGGATGATGATGATGATAATTTATGTAGCACTTTACACCTTGCAGAGTGCTGTAGAACTTATCTCATTCGATCTTCACACACTCTATAAGGTAGATGCTATTATTATTCTATTTTACAGACTAGGAAACTGAGCCTGGCAGAGATCAAGTCACTTGTCCAGTGTCACATAGTGACTTTAGCAAGGGGTTAAGGTAGGATTTGAACTCAGGTATTCATGACTCTAAGTTAAATACTCTTTCCAGTGTTCTACTTAAATGCTGCTGGATCTGGTGATTTAGCTTGACTGTTTAGGTATCTGTAAAAGGATCTATTTTTTTGATTTTACTGTGACTACCTTTTAATATAACTGCAAGAAGATTCTTTCAAAATTCAGCTGAGTAATTCAATTTTCCTCAAAGCTTCTTGTCTGCTCTATAGTCATCTGGGTAAGTCTCTTCTAAACTATTTTGAAGGCAACTGGATGGGCCTTATATAGATATTGAATTTAAAAATAGTAATGAGATCTTGTACTCTTAACTGTCTCATTGTTTCTACATTCTGTAATTCCAGTAATGGATCTCCAGGTCATGCTTGTATAGTTCATGTTGTCATACATTGCTAACTCATGTTCAGTTTATTTCCTGGTAGTAAATTGGGTACTAATATTACAGCAAGCACAGCAAGTACCAAGTTCCTCCGGTTTGGGCTATCTATTTTGGTTGGGTAACCACCTGATTTCCTTATAAGTAGTGGACCACCCATTCTTCTAGAGCTGTTAGCATTATGTACTACAAAGGGGTAGGGAAGAAAAATCATGCCTTGGGTGATTTGGCCTACCAGAAAAACCTTGTAGAATGTTGCTTGTCCATTCTTCTGAATGACAGATGTTATCAAGACAAGCTGATGGGCCCTGGTTATAGTCTATACACATCTGATCATCTTTGGTCTATGAAGTTATCCAATTTCTTAGCATAGAGTCAGGCCTTTCATTGTGCCTTGAATACAGTAGATATTTAATAAAAGTTTGTTGAAATGCATTGAATGATCTGGAGAAGTTTTGATTAGCTTAAGGGCACTGGCCCTGGAGCTATGCAAGAAAACCTGCTATCACAGGATAAAGTACTCAATTTAAAATTAGGAGACTGGTTTGATTTTTGCTTTTGCTATTGTGAAAGAAGAGTCATACCCTGTCTGCTGACCATCCTTTTTAATGGTAACAAAAGTATAGTATTTGGAGTCAGAGTGACTATGTGCAAAAGACAAATTAAGCGACTTCATCATTCTCAGCTTCAGTTTCTTCACCTGTACAATTAAGATGTTGGAAAAGATAAACACTAATCTCCCTTTTAGTTCTAAATCTATAATTCCATGGTTTAACATTCTCCAACAGGAATCTTATTTTTGTGTTGCCACCAGTTGATTCATATCTTCCATTGTTATTTTTTTTTCCTCCTCATCCACTATTTCCTCTACACTTGTCCCTATTCAATCCTATTTCATTTGTTCATTAGGGTCCTTTTAAATTCTGACCTAATCTTCAAAGATGTTGTCCAATTTCCTATTGCCCTGCTTCAATAAGTCTCCTCCCTTTTTTGATATTCCTCCAACTTGATGTTATTTGAAAACTTAATGGAGATACTTTCTATTTTATAATCTAGGCTATTAATGAAAATGTCAACCAATAGTGGGTCCAACACCAAATCCTATGGAAAAACTGCTTATTAAATCTTCATAGGTTGACAGAGATTCATTAATAACCATTCTCTAAATACAACCCTCTCTCAAGGTGCCCATCCATCCAAGACTTTGTCTTGTCTAAACCATATTATTCCAGTTTATTGATGAATGTGTCATATGGGACAAAATAAAACAAAAGCCTTACTAAAGTTGACAGAGATGAGTGTAGGTGTAGAGCAGTGTGTATAATCTATCAGTTACATTTCTATAATTATTAGAGATGCTTAGTATGAAGGAAGCTATGCTTATGTCCCATTGTCTTTCAGTTGCTTGATTTGGAAGTATAAATCTTATATAGAGGTTGTAAATTTCAGGAGTTTTATTTTTCCTTTTTTAGGATATAAGATAGACATTATTGTCCTTATGTAAATTGTGGGTAATTTCAAAATCTTCAACTTATTCTTAAGAGTATTTTTTGGTATTTTCCAAGTCTTTAAACTACTCTTAAGAGTATTTTAGTATTAATGGGCATAGGGAAGGAACTTGCAATTTTAGTGGTACAGGGAACTTTCAGATGAGGAAAACTCCTCTATCATGTTACACAGATTGGTCACTTCTCTGCAGTTTGTAGATCACTGAGAGACTGTGACTCACTGAGGGTTACATAGTCAGTGTGAGTCAGATGTGAGTCTTGAACTGTTTTCCTGACTTCACCAGCTCTGTTGATTATAAAATGTTTCCTTCATGACTGACTAATTCTCCTTAATTTCTTCATAAAACAAGATGATAGATTCCTAACATCAGGGTCATATAGACAGGGAAGCCAGCCTCAGTATTATTTTTTAACACTAACTTTACTCATGAAAATTATCACTCTTTGCCATGGATTCTCTTATTCTAAAGTCATCTGCAAATACTCCTCATTTTTCTTTCTCTAACGGGAATGAATCACATAGCCTTTAAATAGAATCTGTACTTTTTTTTTTCCTGATGAAAGATGTTACAGAACTACAAAGTAGAAAGTAACAAGGGTTGTTGAGTTTATTGTTAAGTGCTTTGAGTTCTTTGGATGAAGGATGTTATAAATGTACAGTATGTTGTTACTTAAAAGGTCAATTTAATTATGAAAGACTGACATTCAAAAGCCATAACTAACAATGTTCTTATACGTGCTAGTGTAAGTAAAATATGGAATAAGAAATGTCACTCTGGTTGAACACCTCTTATTCCCTTAAAGAATTATAGTCATACTTGCCAATGATTTATAGCATTTAATTGATTGGAATATGTATTATTTGATGGTGGACTACTGTATTCATTTTGCTAAAAGAATGTGGTGCTGAAAGAGGAGATGGGGTGGGGGATGGGAGGTAGGTAAGGAAAGCTTGAATAAAGAAAGTAGAAATATGTTTGTAAATTTTATGTTAAAGCAAATGATAGGTTATCAAGCTAGGTCACCTCAGTTGAACTCAGCCCAGCATGGTATTTCTGATGGTAGCAATAAAGAGTATTTTGTGGGAGGTTTTGGTAGAGGTCCGCTATAATATAATTTATGATAGTCATGTCCTGATTCTCTGCTAACAATATCTTTTATTACCTTATCTACTTTTGTCATTCATAAATTTATCTAATTATTTCCCTACAATCCCTAGTAGTCTAACTTCTATTAAGGTTGGAGAGTAGGGGGAATAATATATTTATCCTATGTTACCATAATTATGTTATGGGAATAAGTTAAGAACACCTAAAACAACCTATTAAAAATCATAACCAGATATGGGCAGGAAGCTTTATCCATGTACCTAGATAGATTGTGACAGATTCTTTTGGGATTTCATATTCTGTAGTAAACAAAGAAATGACAAGATGAGTAACCTAGCCATGATTCTGCCCTTTTCTCTGCACATTAATAATTCACAAAAGTAGGTGATATCTCTAGATAATTGGGGCTGATTAATCATCACTTATGCTAGGAAATGTGTCCTCTTATTTTCTACTACAAAACCCCTTGCTCACTCATGAAATACCTTAGTTTCACATGGTAAATGAGAAGGAAATTGTGGCTGTGCTCTCTGGGTTTGTAGGTTCAAGATTAAAATCAGGTTCCTACTGGCAACACCTTTTACTATATAAGGGAACTACATAGTAACAGTGGTTAAAAAGTGAAAATGATTCTTTAAGGATGAAATTTTCTCTGCTTAAAAAAAAAGTATAGGTATGTTTAAGGCTGTAGCAATGAGTTAGGCCTGAGGTTTTGCTAAAATCCATTTACAATTCTCTGAAGGAATTTAAGGTTTCAATTAGACTCTGAAACACTAACTATCAAAGACACATTTAGATCTGAGGTCCAAAGGAGAAGATGTGGAAATTGGGGATAAGCCCATGATAGTTGCACAAGGATGTGTCTGTCCTTAAATTAATTTATTAAAATGATTCCTTTGATCAATAATATTACAGTGAATCTGAGGTAACCCTGGTATTCAAATTCATAGGATCATAGGATAAAAACTAGAGGAAATATAAAGATTTTCCAATCCAACTTCCTAATTTTACAAATGAGGAAACTGAGTCCCAGATACATCAAGTGACTTTTATTTAATTGTACTTGGGGAATAACTGTTCAAGGTGAATTCAAAGTCTTTCTGACTCCAAATTCAGTGCCCTATTTTCTATACAATGCTGCCTTCCTTTTCATTGTGTCTGTTAGATACTGGAAAGGGACAAAGTAGACCTTTAATAAACATTTTATAAATATCTTCACTTTCTTTTCTATTCATTAAATTATTTACATTGTTTATATGACTACATCATTTTGGTGGAACCCTAACCTAGGTCGTGTGAGCACTTACTCCAATGGTACAGCTTGAAACCAATCTATATTTTCTCATCCTGTACAACTCTCGTCCATGTGCTCTTATAAACTGTTAATAGCATGTCCACTTTTTGTGGCATGGACTTCCCTCATGAACTCTTGACATTATCTGGCTATCAACAGAATACATGGGAAGTTCCCAGGTTTTCTCTCCAATTTGACATTGAATATCTCACCTCATTTATGAGACATCCAACCACAAATTTACTTCATTCCACTTCTCAAGCATGATTATTCCCTAGAAATATGTTGCAGTCTACTCACATCTACCACGTCTTAGTCCTGTAAAATTAAAAACTTTAATTTTTCAAAGATTGTGGTATGCCGTGATTTAGAGGCATCAAGAATCACTGGAAGAATATTGATATTTAAAGGATAGTCTTTTGTTTCAGAGAGAAGTTTGGGTTCATTAAAAGGATAGAACAATTTTTCAGTCAGTTCTTTCACATCTTTAATTTTGGGCCCAGTAGATCATTCAGATGCAATGTCTACTCAAGATAAATATGCATATGAATGCACAAATATACACTCAGATGAATTGCTTCTATGAATGGTCCAACCAACTTCAAGCCACAGTTTGGAAAATATAAATTCACAAAACAATCCATAGTTGTATAACTATACCTCATATACCCCCAAAACTCTTCATTTGAAAAATAGAATAATTCTCTAATAATAATGGTCTTTACATATGATATATTGGGATGTGGGAAGAATATTAGAACTTTTATTTTCATTTGTATTTATCTAAAAAAAAATTAAGAGAAGTTGTTGCACTAATATTTAATGTATGTATTGGCACTGGCACCCTCCCTGGGTCCATATATCAACCTATCATATATCCTGCACATCAAGTGAATAATCCTAAGGAAAGAATGGGAGTTCCACAAAACAGAGTTGTTAACACTGGAATCCTCACCCATTTATTCATTTTTAACATATTGCTGTGCAATGCAGCATAGGTGTGTAAATGAATTTAGGGATTGTTTTATCTGATTTTCATCAAATAGACTCTCATAAAATGACAAAATGAATGAGTAGGCTAAAAAAGATCCCTGCTAAAACAAAACAAAACAAAACAAAACATGGACCGAAGATTATATAATAATGCAAACACAGAGGGAAAAAAATGAGGAAATTGAGGCTGAGAGAAGTCAAATAACTTACTCAGAGTCACACTAGATATACAAGGCAGAATTTGAACTCAGCCATTACTGACTCCAAGACTAGGACTCCATGTAATAGTTCATTTTGTTAGCCAAGCTATGCCAGTCTGAGGACTATCTTTTTCTTCTTTTTTCATGTTTTTTTGGTCACTCCTTTCCCCCTTCATTTATTCCATCCTATCTCTATGTTATTCTAATTCATTTGGTTGCTTCTTAACTCCTCCTCCAACCCAAATGCTCCCTGAGTTCTGGCTCAAAATAAGTGGTACAGAGTCATAAAATCTGGTATAGGTTGGATTCTCTCCTCAGCTTCTGAGATGACCTTGATTTCAGGATCCCTAGGCTTTTGTAATCTTGAACGAATTGGAAAGAGAGATCTAGGAAAGATTCAAGACTGGGGTAAAATGCTATTATTTTGTTTAATAATTAAAATACAGTTTGTTATTATTATGCTACTAGTCATAAATATTCCAATTGATACTTTCATCAACTCAGGTGCAGTATTGCATACTGTACATAGAGTTCTAATTTGAAATGCAAATTCATTATACCTCATACACTTTTTGGTTGGCATGCAAACTTTTGAGAGTCTGGGAATTCTGAAGAAGGAAATGTTATACTTTGTGGGCTGCTGGAACCCAAAGGGATAGGTGAGCAAGTGAGGATGGTATAATGCCAGCCATCCTGCTCTACTTGCAAGTCCTCTTGCCGGTGTTCCCACTGTCAGCATTGTCCTTTTCGATAATGAAGGACATCGCTCACAAATACAGTGGGCCCTGGGGGGAAGACCAGATGACCCAATAAGTCTGGCCATGTGTAACTTCTGTGATTCTAAGTAACAGTACAAAGTACTTGGTATCCACAGGAAGCCAAGGGAAGCAGTGCACAGACATGAGAAGGCCCCAAATGGGGATTTTTTTGAATTAGTCTTTAATCTCAGTGGTGTTTTTTGAGGCACAGTGCTGACATGAGAAGACTGATAAAAGGCTCTGCCTCTCAGAAGGACTTAGTGAGATCAGTCTGCAGCTCAGAGACGAAGGGAAGCTTTAAACAACCTGTCAAGCCATGTGTTCTGAGTGAATGGCCGGCAATTATGAATTGGGCTGTGTAACACAGTGCCAACTCCAGAGGGACTGCAGGGAATTCTCCACAGACAAAGCAACATCATTTGAACAATTTCTCAGTTGCACAAAACATTACACTTACCCTAAAAGAGATCTCAAGTCTCTGGAGCCACTGTTAGCCCTGGTGACTGTGTCATAGAAAATTCACCATCTGGTTATGCAGACCTTATATTATGGTCACTGACAATGAATTCATGATGCAGCCGTTTTGGAAGAAAGTGTTATGCCAACAGCACAAGGTCAAGCAAAACCAATGTGATAAATAAAGGCCTCATAATAAAGGCAATTCACCTTCTATATTCAGATCTGGAAAAAGAAGAGAAATTCCCCAGGAATATCCTGGAAGGATAAGTTCTAGGCCTAGATTAAACCATATGAGTAAAGGTTCCCAGAAGTACTCTTTCTGAATAAATTAATTAAAATACTACATTTATTAAGCGTTTACCATGTGCTGGACACCATTTTAAGTGCTGAGCAAATAGAAAAAGAAAGATAGCCCCTGTCTTTAACTAACTTACATCATAATGGGAAAGACAACATATACAGGAGAATTATGGATGGGGAGTGGGATTTTCATGTGGAGAATCACAGGGGTGATGAGCTGATGAAATGAGCAGTCAAATAACATGACCTTTCCAAAAGCAATGCTATTATTGATTTGATTACTATGCCCAGAATAAAACCTAGAAGGCAAGGGGCAGAGGTTGGCTGAGCAGGGACCAGCTGGTAGATGTAGTAGGTAAAATGGAGAGTAATTTGTATTTACTCAGTCAGCTAATCAACTGGGTTGAACTCTAGGGCAAGACTTCCAAAGATCAATGGATTAACGTGACCACAGATGAGGGTCATAGATTCTGGAGGTTTAGGATTTATTGGTCGTGCATTGGGTGATAGTGAAAGGCAGTGGGGAGAAAAAGGGCAGAAGTAACAGGCTGGGTAGATGGTTGGATGGCTGGAAAGGATGTGAAGGTGAAGTCAGCATTACCAATGAAAAGCCAGGCAATGATGATGTCATCACTGTGACATTGTCACAAGATATGTAAATGGCATGATTATCCACACATCTCAGTGCCACATGAAGCAAATCAAACTTCCCCTGACCATTTTCTGAAACTCTAAAAATCTGATCTTCTATCCAACTCAACCTAATTAGAATATCTTTCAAGGGTGGATGATGCTTCTTCAGGCATGTGTGTGAAGCCAGTAACTCAAGTCTGTCAATCAACAAACATTTATTAAACACTTGCTACGTGCCAGGCATTGCTTGAATGCCTGGTATATTAAGAAAGGCAAAAAGTCCCTGCTCTTGAGGAACTCACATTCTAACAGGAGAGACAACATGAAAACAATGATATATAAACAAGACACACACACACACACACACACACACACACACACACACACACACTGTTAGTTCAATGACCTGGTGTAAAATAAACTACTTTCATCTCTCCCCATTTCTCCAGTTTTTCAGGCTATTTTTTTTTCAGAGCATCCTCTCTATATCTTCTTTCTGCTTTGAATATATTAATTCTTTTAGCCAGCAAACATTAATCAAATATCTCCTGATATGTAACTGTTAACAGTTTTGAACTTGGTGCCAGATGAAATGCAAAGCACTTTACACATGTTATCTCACTTGAGCCTCACAGCAATCCCGAAAGGTAGGTGCTATTATTATCTCCATTTTACATTTGATTAAGCTGAAGCTGAAAGACATCAATTGACTTGCTCAGAGTCACACAGCCAGTATTTGTCTGAGGCAGCATTTGAACTTAGATCTTCTGGACTCCAAGTTCAGCACTCTATCAACTGTGCTGTCTAACTGCCTTGATGAAGTAAAAGGTAAGTTCTGCCCTTGTCAGTTTATCCTCTAGTTGGAGAGAAAGGTTATACAGATGTGAAAAAAGCAACTCATGATCATATGTGCAAAACAATAAAATGACATAAAAAGTTTGTCTCTACTTCTTAAATAGTTTACTTGGCCATTGTTTTCCCGAAAGCCACAGATATTTTCATTCCCAATTCCACTAAGTTTATCATTTTAAAACCCCTTCACTTGCAAAGATAATAGCCATGTTAGGCTTTTGCTTTATTTATTTCAAATGGCATATTCATCATGATTGGTTCTATTGACTTCTACTCAATATGTATTTGACTGGGTAGAATATAACCCTGACAAGAGGTATAGATTTTAAAACAATCTCTCTTACTTGTATTTTTTGAATTGAATAATTATTAAAACACAAAAGAGGACTGTTAGTTTCTCCTCCATAATGTCTGAGGTTTTCCTTTATTTTTTTCTTTCATGATGGAAAGAAATATCTATAATAGCTTGTGAAATATCACAATAAAAATGATTTTGGCCCAAAACTGCACCTAATCATACTAGTGCTTTGAAAGTAGTAATAATAAAGAAGTCATATTAAGTCTTTGAAATTTTGAGGAAGGATAAAAACAAAGATGTTTTCAGTCTTGGGAAAACATTAAAATTGGTTAATCTTTCTTTTAAATAAATTGTCTTTGCCACCGGTGAGCAGAATCTTCTTTTTCCTCCTTGTAATTTATAACAGCTGTGATCATAAACCCCAAAGACTGGGTTTGTAATAGAAATGCTGGCAGTGCTTTTACCATAATTATGGGTGAGACATTGAAAAAAAATACTCTTTTGACACTGTGAAATGCCCCAAGTGGGGTGTATGTGATGTGTATGTGAGTCTTATGTTATTTGTGTGTTAATCTCAGCAAAACCTTGGGGATGGCACACTCTCTAAATGGTAGCACAATTTGTTGTCATTAGGTGCATAGGACCTGCATATAAAATCAGGCATCAACATCAACACATTCTCTGGGGTCTTTGGGGATACAGATAATTGATACAGGAGTTATGGATCAAAGCCTAGCTTTGCTGTGCAAATTTTAAAGTCTTGAACATGAAAACTTTTCTGGGGTTCTGTGATGCTATCATCTATAGCCTAAAAAATAAAAATCAGGTACAAAAGAATAAAACTTACTATTTTCTGATACAGTCAAAAATGCACTTGCACAGAAGGCAAAATTGAGTTTAGAATTGCCAAAGAAAATTGATGCTTCTTGTTTTATGGTTCTTCGTTTTTTGATAAAGTAACTTCCCTTGTTATTTGGAAAGTCCATTAACTTATTAGTCTCAGAAAAAAAAATGTTTTTAAATGCTTCAAATAAAAGACACAGGACTACAAAACAAAATTAATTATAGCAAAATAAGGATGTGCATATGAATATATGTAAATATGTATACATACAAATATATGTGTAGATCTATTTCTATCTCTCTCTATAGTCTGTATTTATATTATTTATATAGTTGTCATACAAGTTTATAGACTAACTGAAATCTATCCAAAAAAGTGATCCATGGACCTCAAGTTAGGATCCCCTAGACTGAATGATCTCCAAGGTCACCTTCAGTTCTAAATTCCACGACAGAAAATTCGTGTTCTTTCACATGAAAATAGTGAGTTTATTAGCAAGATGATTTCTAGAGTGTCTCCTGGCTTTAAAGATCTATGGGCGTTAATAGTACATTCTTGTGCAGGAGAACTTGAGGAAAGGGGTTAAATCATTTGTACTCATATTGCTGATTGAACATTGGCTCAAATTTATAGAAATTAAAGTGAATAAACTTTACATATTTAACCATCTGGGCATTGATAATCACTCACTTGATTCTACTCAACAGGAAGGATCAAGACATAGATTTATTCTGTTTGCTTCCTGGCCACTTGCATATACCTTGCTGGGGAGAAGTGTTGAGAAACCAAATTCTTTATAGTTTTCAGAGATCTAATGAATTAATTTCTGCCTATCTGATGAATTTGTCCAATCAGAATTTAGTTCTAGAGTCTCTACTACCTGGCACACCCTATTTCCTTCTTTGAAGCTGCTATCTTTCAATTAATCCTAGTTATTTAACTTTGACTGTACACGTAGTTGGCTCTACGTAAGCACACACATGCCTAAGTACTTAATGCAATGTTTATTTGTGGTATGACATCTATAAACAAATGGAAAGGACATAATAAGAAAATTATAGATAATTAAACATCTACTTAGTAGGTATAAATCTGCCAATCTCAGATTCCAGAAGATCAGGAAATACCCTCAAACCTGTACTTTCAAGAAAGAAACAGTTGGAGTTTGTTTACTTCCCCATGGCTTCATCTGTGCTACTTGGCAAAGGTCATACTTACTAGGATTACCATTACAGCTAGTGTTCATATAAAGAGGTAGAAACCATATGGTAAGTATGACCTAGGATTCACAATTCACAGAGGCAAGAGATACAAGATTTGGATAAACACAGGAGAAGACATGGGCTTCTATGGCCACTCCTGTTCTTAGTACTGACTGTCTTCTAGCTGACTTCTTGACTTTAGCTAGCCCATCAAGAGATAAGGAGAGGACTAAACAATTGAACCCAGCAAGGAAAAGCTTGCTATTGCAATCTGTTCTCAGCCCACAGAATCCTTTGAACCATCAGGGCAGAACCCCTGATGTATCTGAATCACATCTCACCCTATGTCCATCTCCTCTCTTCTTCCCCACCCCAAAGTCTCCTGCTGCTGATGGCTCCAAGGAATAGTGTGAAGGAACATGCATGTGTATGAATGAAATGTTATGATGATTTTATATATTATAATATGTAATATTATGTGTATGATATATAATATAATAATTTAATCAAATTGACAATAATGATTGGTTTCTATTCGATATATCCTCCAAAAGGAGCAGCAGCTAGGTGGCATAGTGGATGGAGTGCCAGGCGTAGAGTCAGGAAGACTCATCCTCCTGAGTTCAAAACTGGTCTCTGAAATTTATTGGCTATGTGACCCTGGGTAAGACACTTAACTTCATTTGCCTCAGTTTCTTCATCTGTAAAATGAGCTGGGAAAGGAAATGGCAAACCACTCAAGTATCTCCACCAAGAAAACTCCAAAAGTGGTCGTGAAGAATCAGGCATGACTGAAAATGACTGAACAACAACAACAAACCAAGGAGAACATTTATGGTATAATGGGGTCCTATCTATGGAAAGCCATAGAATTTTGAGCTAAACTTCAAACTAAAATCAGTATTGTTTATGTGGGGGGAAAGAGAGTACTAAAAGATTGAGTGGTGATACTATGGGAAAGTAAAATCTGGTCCTTGCCCTGGAGAGTCTTATACCACAAATGCAAAGATAGGCCAAAGAAAAATGGTGGAGAACTAGTGTAAATGCAACACTATTCATTGCTATGAACTAGTACTGCCACTTGTACTTAAAAATACAAACTAATGGAAATTAGCATAACCCTGCATCTGCCTAATGAGCAACAACAATTCTTGTGTTTCACTAAGACTTGGTAAATATCAAAGCAATTCTGAGGAAGTATCCAGTTGTTCCCTTATAAAAGATGATAATAAAAATGTTAGGTTTTTATATATTATATTTTAACGAGATGCAATGTTACTTAATGGATAGAGAACTATCCTCAAAGTCAAGAAGACCTGGGTTCAAGTTCCACATCTTACATATTCTGGCAGTGTGACCCTGTGCAAGTCATGTAAACTCTCAGTATTCTAAAGTATCTAAGACTAAGTTGCAAAGAAGGTAAGATGTGGTAGAAGGAGTTTCCTTAAAAATTGGAGTTCCTTTTACAAATGAAATCACAGGATCAGTAACAACAGAAATTTTGTAACTCAGACATGAAGCTAAACTCATATCACTTTTCAGTGCTTCCTAGTTGGATGTTTGTTTCTAGAAAACTTTGTCTACATCAACCTGATACACAACAAATAGCTAAAAAGAAAAAAAAAAATTCAGTCAGAACACTGAGATGATCACACAATGCCACAACTCAAACAACCTTTGTTTGATTAATTTTTAAAATAATGTTTCTTTTAGTGTTTTATGATAATAACTAAACATCTACTGTATACAGTGTTTTAAAGGTTTTTAATATGTTTTTCATAAATTAACTGATTATGTAAATGACCATATTGTCAAATATGGTCATTTAAATGCTTACTGTCAGTTGACCACTTCCTACCCATATGAATACCTAAATATAACATAACAGATATTTATAAAATGTATTTCAGAAAACACATATTTTGTTTAATTTATTTTTGGTGGGAAATGACCTTTTGTTTTGGTGTTATGCATTTGCAGCCTTAGTAAAATGCTAGAGTAGGTATAATAGGCAGAAAATTAGTCAATTTCTTTTAATTCCCTTCTTTGCTCTAGTTAGGTAACTTCCCCAAGAGTGAATAATTAGTAGCTTATTACTCTGCATAGCACAGCATTACATTTGCATCTAATTCATTTTGCTCTATTTTACTAAAACACTAATTGTATTCTCCCATCAAATCACAGATGACTCACACACATACACACTTAAAGGCATCTCCTTTTAAAGACTGAATCAAATTAGAGATCCAGAAAAAAAAAGTCAAAGTTGACAAACTAGAGAGGTGCAGTTGTTGCCTTTCTCCAAGGTCAGAATAAAAAAAATAAAATATGTCATTACCATTAAATGAGATGTTAGCAAATAATTGCACATTTGTGCAGACACACTGTTCAGTCTTTCTCCTAGCAGGTGTCTAATTTTATCCAGCTATTAATGAAAGAGAAAACAAGTAAATCCAGTCGACAACATTTACGTGTTAAAATATTGGATGTCATTATGTCAGCTGTTGCTGGATTGCAGTGTGTTTTGTGCCTGGTTATATTTCTCTCCCTTCAGATTTCTCTATGTCAGAAATAAATGATACTATCAACATAGTCAGAAAAATTACTTTGAGAACTGATACCAGTTCCACCTTAAAACAAGTTTGATAGAGAAGGTAGAGATGCAACATAGTATAGTGCAGTTAACACTAGGCTTGGAATCTGGAGTTCTAGTTTTTACTATTGGATCTGGTTGTTACTATATATGTGACTTTGGGCAAATCTCTTATACTGTGTGAGTTCCAGTTTCCTAATCTGTAAAAGGAGTAAAATTGTACTGCCTAATTTAAAGGATTGTTTTGAAACCAGTCCTTAATATCCTTTGCCTGATTTTCATTCACTTTCTATTCTTGGTATGTGAATGAACTCCTAAGCTCCTTCTGGAAACAGTTTTTTTTTTCTTTTCTATCTCTCTCAACTCTCTCTCACTGAATTCATCAGCTACCATCTTTACGCAGATGACTCCCAAATCTACACATCCAGCCTGCTTCTCTCTCCTCTGTTCCAGTTCTATGATCTTGAATTGCCTACTGAACATGTTCACCTTGATGGTTTATTGACATCTCAGCCTCTATATATCCAAAACTGGTCATTATCTTTCTCACTAAATTTACCCATCCTCCTTTTGTCCCTATATTTACTACCTTTCTTTCCAGGTTTGCAATCTTGAAGTTGTACTCAACTCTTTCCTCTCCTCATTCTTCTGATCTAGTCAGTTGCCAAGTCCTGTTGATTCTACCTCCACAATATTTCTCCTTTCTCCTCTATACTTCACAACTACCCTTATCGGGTCTTGCTTGAGTCCTTCCAATGGCCAGTAAGCTACCAGTCTTGCTAGGTTTCTTTTTCTTCTCACTTATTTCTGCTTCTGTGACTTAGTTTCTGTTATCCCTATGGCCTAGAACACCTTTCTCCTTTTCTTTGACTATTCATATACTACCTATTTTTAAAGTCACTTCTTCTGTGAAGCCTTTTGGAGACACTACAATCCTTTTTTATCTTTTCCTTTGAATTACTATAATGTTAATTAATTGAAACAGCCAACTTCGAATCTGAGTATATTTTGACTTGCATTGTACTCTAATCATTTCATATATGCCAATTTTGTCATTTTTTGAAGGTAGGGGCTTATATTATTTTTATATTTCTCCAATAGACATCAGTTGGGGATACCAAGAGGCAATATAAGACATAGTGCTTATGAATCAGATTATGATCTAGATATAGAGATGACATGTGCATAAAAAAAGATAATAGTCTAGGCTATAATTATGAAAGGTGAAGTGAATGGTACAAATAACAAACTAGAAAAGTTTATAGGAAAGAAAAATCATTGAGAAGTAGAGTAAATGGAAAAGGCTTTATGGAATATGGAAAATTTGCATTGGGCATTGATGGAAGTATATGTTTGTGGCAATTTGAGAGGAAAAGATGATTGTTCCAAGTAGCAGAAACAGCTTTAGTAAATAGGGGGGAAAAAGCATGTATTTACTTTAGAGGTTTGCACTGAGATTGCAATGTAGACTAATTTGTCTGGAACTGGGAGATCACATAAGTGTGTGCTAAGAACTATTTAATTCAAGGAAAACACATTTATTAAAATACATAGATCTCAAAAACTGTTCAATCAAACAAGGGGCATATGACATGTGAAAAAATAAGTATTACAAAAGTAGTATATGATAGGGGCAAAAAAGACACCCAGTCAAACTGCTTTAGGAATATTTAAAAAGGGAGACAATCTTTTCAGTCAGGGGAGTTCGGCTGGATTAAGGGAGTGCACATGAAGGAAATGATGCCTGAACTGAGGTTTTAAGGAAGAGAATTTCAACACCTTGAGAAGATTAGAAAATGTATTCCAGACAAAAGAGATCACCTGCGTAAATGTATCAAAGCAGCGAGATGATAATATGAAATCAGAGAACAGCTAGTAGCCGAATTTGGCTGCAATATAGAGTACAAAAAAGGAGGAATTATGTGAAATAACACTAGAAAGGCAGATAGGGGCCAAATCATAAAGGGTCTTGAATGAAAGACTAAGGAATTTATTTTTTATCCTATAAGCAATAAGAACCCCACCCCCACTGCTCTTCCTCTCCAAAGACACTCCCCACCCCTGCCATATACACACAAAGGTTTTTGATCTGTAAAGTGGCATGGTCTGAATTATATATGCATACAAAAGGTATTCTGGCAACTATATGAAGGAGGGACTAGAGTCAGGGAAACAAATTAAAAACCTGTTACAATACTCCAGGGGAGAGATGATAAGGACACGTGCAGCATGAGAAAAGTAGATTGGCAGATGGAGAGATGTTATGAATGTAGTAGCATCAACAGGACATGGCAAGGGGTGAAGGAAAAGGAAGAGTCAAAGATGATTCTAAGATTTGGAGCCTGGACAACTTGAAGGATAGTTATTCTATCAATAACAATAAAGCTGTTGAGAGGAGTACCAGGTTTTCATCATAAGAGTTTAATCTCAGACACATTGAATTTAAGGTGCTTATATGCAATATCCACACAAAATTGTTTGCAGGCAGTTGTGGGAATGTAATTCAGGGAAATGAAAAACCTCTGGGATTTGAGGTCTAGTCTTTCTTATTGGCTATGCCCTGTTGATTGCATCTGTTCTGCACATCCACATTTCTTGGGACCTTTACTCACAGCTCCTCCATTTTCTGAAATCTTCTACTCCTGGAATTTTCCATGATGAAAAATTGCTATGACCCACACTATAATCTCCAGGTTCCTCCTTGCCAGTGAACTCAAATTTGGGAAACCGATCAAATGTGTCTAAATGAGACCCTCTCCCTTTCAAAAGAAAAAAAAAAAAGATTTGTCTATATCACTGTGCAACCTTGTAGTGTGTGACAGCCCATGTATTCCTGCATCTTGCTAGGAGTGATGAGAGATTGTTAGACAAGAAAGGCCTCATGGATCATGAATACTCTTTCTCTTTTTGTCATGATGGTCATGGATATTTTCTGTCCCCTGCAGAGACCTAATTTTCTCTTTGTGTGGTGTTGCTTTTTTTTGTGTGTGTGTTTTTTGCCCTTTCTTCCTTTAACCTTTCTCTCATACCCTGGTTGTTTCATCTTTAACCTTATGCTTTCTTTTTGGATAATCTTATGCTTGTCCTTTTTGACATATAATGTCAAGTAAAAGGCTTTGCACTTATAGCATCATTGGCCTGCTTGCCTATTCTATAAAAACACCCAAGGTCTGCCCAAAAGGAGCTCTGATGGATTAGAAATCTAGTGATGATAAATGAAACCATAGGGATGATGAGATAATCAAGGAAGAAACTATAAAAAATCAACCAACCAATCAACAAGCATTTATTAAGCACTTATGTGATAGGCACTATGCTAAGTGCTGGGTATACAAGTACAGAGAGTACTTGTACATCCCTACTCAATAGTATTTGGATGGGGGAAATAATAAAGATATAAAGATATATACAGCATAAATATAGAGTAATTAATAACAATATACAAAGTAGCTAAATACATGGAGGTTTTAAAGTGAGAGCACAAGCACTTATGAGACTCAAAAAAGATTTCATGCAGAAGATAGTGCTTGAGTTACATGTTAAAGGAAGAAAAAGACAACATTCCAGGCATGTGGGATGGCCAACAAAAAGGCATAGATGATTAGGGGAAAAGGTTATTAAAATGGTTATAACTGTTCTCTTTGTGGTGGCAAAAAACTAGAAATTGCAGGGATGCCCAACAATTGGGTAATGGCTGAACATGTTGTGGTATATAATTATGAAGGGATACAACTGTGCTATAGGAAATGATGAGTTCAATGATAGAAAAACATGGAAAGACTTCCATGAAATAATAAAGAACAAAATCAACAGAACTGAGAACACTGTATACAGTAACAGCAATATTGTTTTTTAATTAATTTATTTATTTTTAGTTTTCAACATTCACTTCCACAAGATTTTGAGCTCCAAATTTTCTCCCTATCTCATCCCTCCCCCCACCCCAAGATGACATGCATTCTGAATACCCCTTCCCCTAATCTGCTCTCTCTTCTATCTCTCCCCACCTTCTCTTATCCCCTTCCCCTTCAATTTTCCTGTAGGGCAGGATAGATTTCTATACCCCATTTTCTGTGTATCTTATTTCTCAGTTGCATTTGAAAAACAAATTATTTTAAACATTTGTTTTTAAAACTTTGGGTTCCAAATTTTCTCCCTTCCGCCTTCCCCACCCATCCTCATTGAGAAGGCAAGCAACTCGATACAGGTTATACATGTGTAGTCAGAGCAATATTGTTTTAAGGATGACTTTGAGTGATTTAAGTTACTTTTACTATTATAAATATCTGAATGAACAATGAAGTGCCTATGAAGAAAGACACTATCTTCTTCCAGAGAAAGAACTGATAACTAGGAGTATGTATAGAATAATTTTACATATATACACATTGTATCTAATGGAGCTATCTCTAGGGTGGGGGAGGGAAGAAAAGAAAAGAAATTTACATGATAATTTTATTATATATATAAAAGGAATAGCAAGTTGTACATAATAGATTTGCAGTTTTATAAGTAATCATCTTTTTTTTATTATACCACATTATGGAAATGCTTGTTTTATTCCATAAATTAAAAAGAAAATAAATTTAAAAAGAAAAGGCATGGAAATGGAAAATAGAGTACCCTGTGTGAGGAAAAATCTAAAAGCATTGCTTATATATGTAATATCTATTATTGTTATTATGAGATACTATCATATTATTATAGGAAAGGTAGGATAGAGAATTAGCCTCAAAGCCAGGAAAAGCTGGATCCAGGTTCCATCTCTGACACATATGGGTCGTGTGACCCTGGGTAATTAATTTCTTTATAGTGCTCCAGGTAAATCTAAATTCATTAGATACAAAGAAAATGCTGACATAGATTGGTAGACAGAATTTCCTTACAATGGAGTTCCTTATACCAATGAAATCCCAGGTCTAGCTTCTTTAATCTAAGAGTACAGAGAAGAGTAAAAATAATCTTTTGATTTGAGAGGGAAAAAAATACATTCACTAATATCTTATTGATTAAAGAATTTCTACTGTGTAAGATCATTTTTTTCCTGGCTTCTCTTTCAGAACTTTTATTCTCTATCTAAGGAGCCCTGAGGAACAAGTGAGAGCTATGCTCTGCTCTCCCAGTTTTTTTACAGTAGCAATGTGTCAGGTTAGTTCATTTGGTTTGTAAAACCAAGGGTGGAGAGTACTACTTCTGTTCCCATAGGAATGTGAAGAAAAACTCATCCAAAACAATCCAATCCTTTTTTCCACCCTCCTCCTATCCAGTTATTCTGCAAAGCATGCTATTGGATGTGGGGGAGGGGCATGTTTGAGCAAAACTTTGTGGGTAATTTAGTGAAACTCATTATCAATAGTGAAATAAAGAAACCTTGATGCTTATGTTCAGTATTTGGTGGTAGAGAGGACAGCAGCTCACCCTTCCCTACAAAAGGCCAGCAGAAATCAGGACTCAATTTGGAGAAAGGGTTTCATTAGTCACTCCTTTTTTTCAAACTATCAATTAATTCTTAAATTGGAGATTATTTCCTAGTACCTTGATTCCTCTTCATTTTCAGTGTACAGAGTTATTAAGATTTTTGCTCCTTACTAACATTAAGGCCCTGTTTTCAATTCAATTTAAGTTCTTTATCAGATGAATATGCTGTTTTTAAATTTTCTCATTGACTTTTTTTTAACAACCGAGATTGTGCAAAATGTTTTGAAAGTAAAATGCCATATTAACATAACCTAACTTAATGACAGCTGTATGGCAATCAATCAACAAACATTTATTAAGCACCTACTATGGGCTAGGCATTGTTCCAGGCACTGGGGATCAAAAGACAAAAACAAAACAGATTTTGCCCTCAAGGACTTATACACTGTAGGAGGAAATCATGTACACATATACATACATTCAAACAATATACAAAATAAATAATCTGGAGGGGATACTAGCAAGTGAAAGAGAATCAAGGAGATGCTTCATTTAGTAGGTGGCTTTTGAGCAAAGTTTCAAAGAAACTAGGAATTATATGAAGTAGCAATGAGGAAAAAAAATATATTGCATACAACATGAGGAATTGTAGATGGAAGACAGAATGCCATGTGTGAGGAAAAATAAGAAGGTCAGTTTGTCCAGATTGTAGATTGTATTTAAAGGGGAATAATGTATAAGATAGGCTTTAAATCTCAAATAGCAGAGTTTGGCAAATCATTTACCTTCACTGAACCTGTTTCTTCCTGTATAAAATGGGGATACTGTCCCCTTCCCCCATCTACCTATATCATGGTGTTGTAAAGATTCTATGAAATAATGTATGTGAAATGTATGTGAAAGCACTTTGTAATTGACAAAACACTATATAAATATCAATGACAATTATTGCTATTAACAGTAGGGCAAACACTTATGAACAAGAGCAAAGCATCCACAGAGAATAGCAATGCATCCTGGAGAATCCAAGCATCTAGCTCTGTGATCACTAAATGTCTTTCAGTGTTTGGTTTGCCAGAGTACTGAAAACTTCATGTCTATCCGTCACAAGACATGATGATCTTTTGGAGATCTGTGGTGAACAGATGGTCAGTGTCTACAGCCAGCATATCTGCCAGAGTTACATTGCCTTCTCTTCTGTTATAATACATGCATCATCAGCTCTCACTGCACAGTTATCTCAGAGACTGGAAGTCATTGTCGTTCCACCAACACTACTCTCTTTTATTTTCTGACAACAAAGGCTACTGTGAGTTTTTGAAATATGTCTTCCTTGAGTTAAGTATCAAGTTGGCAATGTCATTGATGTTAGAGTTACTATTCATAGCTTGCAATGAATTTCTTTGTCACATTCTCCCACGATGGCAAAAAATACCTGGCACTAGCATATGCTACATGGCCTGCAGAGTTATTTTTCCAAGTTCTCATTGCCTTGTTGGAAGACTTCCCAATGCGGCTGGGCTCAGTTGTATTTTTGTCAATATGATCTTCCTCTGCTAATCTAGACCTTGCCATGTGCTGTCCAATAACCTTCAAAGGTTTTGCTAGTGCATGCAATCTTCCAAGTTTAGAATCCTGTACATCTGTATTATATATTAGATATATTTATTTGGATGTGTCCTTCCTCAGTTAGCTGCATATTGTGGCCATAAATAAAATGGTCATTCTCTTTATCCTGCCTTTCTGCTTGACACAGTCATTGTCTCACTGCTTAACTAGGTATCACCCAATTATCATTTTGAGAGATTTTTTTTAATTGACCTGGAAAATTAATTTCCTTGCCCCCAACTGGTGGGCAGCTGTAGATAATAAATCACCAATTTGAAATACTCCTTCCTCACTCTGCTGAATGTTTCACTCTGTCTTAGGCTATGTCTATGCCAGATTGAATCACACTCAAAGGTCCTGATTTGATCAGGTCTGCATGCCAGATGGGGCTGTCCCAACACAGATTAGCACAAACCATGACTTCTGTTTTGGACTTGAAGTTGTAATCATGAATGGTATGTTCTGGCTCTTATTTGCATGAGAATGGTCATACATATTTTGAGGCAGGCTGACCAAATCTAAGCAAGAGATAAAGGCAAGCCCCTGGACAGGCGTCAAGAGTTAGGGCCCAAAAGATCATGTTGTTGTTTTTTTCCTCCACCAATTTGTCCAAAAGTAGTGAAATTATATTAAATAAGGAGGCAGAGGGTAGAATGTGAGTCCCTGTTAACTAAATAGGAGGCTTTTGTCTATTTTTTTTCTGAAAGTGAATCATTCTGAGGACTGATACTGGAAAGAATAGCTCAAAAGGCAAAAATGAGCATTTCAAAATGGATTTGGAAATTGGGGTAAAACAAAGGATGTAATCATGCACACTCAATTACTCTTGCCAAATGTTTTCTTTACTGTGACATAGACAGCTTTGGAGTACTGAGAAATACATTCCTAAGAGTGGGATGTGCAAATTTCTCACAACACGGATAGAACTTAAGGGGAGTAGGGCTTTTTAGGTGAGGCTTTACAATAATCAGCTACATTATAGTAAATTTTAATTTGCTTTGGATTAAGGTTTTAACTTAGGGTCCTGCAACAGTGACCTTAGATTTGTGTTGAGCATTATGTGTGAGTTTTTTTTTTCATTTTTCCTTAAACACTTCTACCTACTCCTTTTCTACTTCTGTTAATGTTAAATCAACAAACATATATTATATGCTTGTTATGTGCCAGGCACTGCTCTAAGAACTGGAAATACGAAGAAGCACAAAAACAGTTTTGCTCTCAGAGAGGGCAAATTCTTTTTTTTTTTTTTTAAGGCAGTTGGGGTTAAGTGACTTGCCCAGGGTCACACAGCTAGTAAGTGTCAAGTGTTTGGTCTGAAGCCAGATTTGAACTCATATTCTCCTGACTTCAGGGTCGGTGCTCTATCCATGGCTGCCTAGCTGCCCCTAGAGAAGACAAATTCTATGGAGGAGAAAACATATAAAGAACTAGGTATACAAAGATATGTACAAAGGAGATGCAAAGTACATTCAGAGGGGAAGATACTAAAATATTAGTTGTTGGGGGAACCAGGAAAGGCCTCCTGGATTAAGTGAGATTGAACTGGACACTTGAAAGAAGTTAGGGAAACTAAGAGGCAGAAGTCAGGAGCCAAAACATTCCAGGTATATGGGACAGGGAGTGCAAGGCACAGAGAAGGTATGAAAAAAGGAAATGGAGTACCATGTTTCAAGGAATTACAGGGAGGTCAGTCTTGCTAAAAAACAATGCATAGAGGAGACAAGTGTAAGAAGAGTGGAAAGGTAGGAAGGGGACAAGTTATAAAGAGCTTTAAAGACCAAACATATGAATTAGAGCTAATAGGAGACACTGGAACTCATGGTTAGCCTTGTGTTTTAGAAAAGAAAAATCACCTTGGCACCTGGGTGGAGGACGGATTGGAGTAGACTCCTTGAAGCAGGGAGACTAGTTAGCAGGATATTGGAATTGTCTCAGTGAGAGGTGTTAAGGGACTGAATTATGGATGTTATTCTGATAGTGGAAAGAAGAGGACATAGATAAGAGGAGTTCTTACAATGTTAGTCAGTAGACCTGGGCATGACAGTGTGGTGTATTGGGGTGAGGACAGCAAAAAAGAGTTGTAGTGATTTCCACATGGGGTGTAGAAGAGAATAGAATTTCTTTATGCCCAAATTTCCTAGGCTGAAGTGGTATGAACTGCTTCACTTGAGGCCAAGATAATTCTCTGAGATAGGTGGGTTCAAGGCCCACTAACTCACCTCTTCACTAACATTTCACCCACTTTTGATAAATTCCAGAGCTAAGCTACCTTGGCTGGGCTTTTTGGCAAATATCAGGATGCCTGTTGGTCAAGGCTGACCCAAATCATCCTAGTTTCTTAGTTGTGTTATGAGGCTGAGGTGCTGAAATTGTTTGAAGGTAGAATGATCATCCTAAAACTACTTGGCTTTATTTAAGAGGGCCATTCTTTTTTAAAGCAGACAGCATAAAAACACTACAACTTTTTTTTTCCTTTCAAGTAATTAGCACTTCTGAGTTTTGCAGAAGAGCTCTCTTGGGAGCATGCAATCCCAAATGCTTTTAGGAGTGTGAAATTTGTGGCCAATTCACCTATGCTAGGCTGAATTTTAGATGAGAACTGAAATTGGCTTCTCCCTTCCTCAGCAACTTTATTCATCTATAATGGAGTTCTGGTTTTTAGCTAATGTTAAAGACAATTGGTCTGAGATTTGTGAAGCATTGGGATTAACTGAAACTTACTCCAGTGAACATACATGGTAAGTTACACTTTGAACTTTATAGCTTTCTGAAAGTGTTCTGTATTAGAGTACTTACTTCAAATTTTTTTAATGATCCAATTTCCTCCTGAAATATTCTTTTGGTCTTGAACTCTAAGAAGTTTACATTACAAACAGTAAATCAGGAGTCTTACATTATTTCAGTGACAGCCCTGTACTCTCTTATACCTGCCCACATCTAACCTGAAGGTCTCTCTGCCAGATGGGCCACTGCTCATATCTGTTAGCTGTTGCTGCTGTTGTCATAATGATCAGACCCGATTATTTTCCTTTAGCTTTACTCCCAAAAATGAAAGCTACAGTCCTATTCCCTACATCTTCTAAAAAATAATTCAGGAGAGACTTTTTCTATTCTTTGTAACCTCCCCAGGCTTGGGTTTCCAGTGCCCCATGAGTTTTTTACAGGTGTTATGCATATTTCAGCACAGAATTTTAATGATTTCACAGTTAGCCAAGTTTTTATATTCTGAGAAATGAAAAGAACAGAAAATGAGATTAGGGCAGAGTCTACTTGATATAACAATGGTAGAATAATGGACACAAAACAATATTGGGCTGACACTTCAACACTTGAGGATGAAATAAATTACCTGAAAATGCAATGAACAATTAGTTTTGCTATTAAAGGTACAACTATTTATTACTTTGAAGATAGAATGATTCCATATACAAACTATCATGGTACTAGTGAATCTTGTGTTTACAAGATTCAATTAAATAAACAAATATTCAGAGAAGTCTAAGATCCCAATCTCTTATCCTGATAACTATTACATAATGCTGGTAAGCTTAAGGTTTAACCATACTTGAGTTCTAGATAGAAATGGTTGCTGAAACTCTCCCTCAAGAAACAGTACAATTATAATCCCAACTCCACTATCCTGAGGGTTTCCTGTGCTCACTGTCCTATGACAGTTGGTATAGGCCTTCATGGCTAATCTTTAATTTTGGCTAGGACAGGCCCTCTCTCTGAAAACCCTATTGGAAGCCAAATTTGCAGAACTTCTGTGCCTTCTAGATGAAGGAAGATCCCACTGCTCCTCCAACGTCTTACCCTACATGCTGCCCACTAGAATGGTCAGAGGAGGGGAGTCTTCAAAGTGCCTAAATAAGTGTCCATTTGTCCATACCCTCACTGTGCTTGGCTGTAAGTATCATTAAACTATTTTTGACTTTTACTAGTGTGGTGGACCTGAACTGTACTCCAAATTTACATGGCACTAAGTATTTATTGATTATTGAGAATTCCTTGGTTAAATACAAGCTACTGAAGTTTGTAGGAGTCCCTTTAATATAGTCAAACAGTTTTTTTTATGTTTTTGATTTCTATATATACCTCAAGGCACTTTACAGAATTCATGGTAATTCTCAAAATAATAGCTGCATAAAAAATGTAGATGAGGGTGGAGTGAGTAGGAGGGAAATTTTTAGCATCTAGCTTATATGAATTTCTTATGTTGACTTTGAGTTGGCATTTTGTGCACTTCTAGCAAGAGAGTATCTCTCATTTTCCTTTTAAAAATGTAGATTTCAGAATAGAGTCTTGATAATAAGACAGAATTGATCTTCTGGTGGAAAAATATATGCTTGGTTGTCATCAAAATGGTATAATGTTGAATGTGTAATAGCATTATCTGAAAAAGAAATGAATAAATTGTCAGTCACTATAGCTATATTAGTATTGCCACAAGGGACTTATTAAGGTTTGCTTTAATATTCTTATAAGTACCTCCTTTAGGATCACTGAATTTGAAGTCTTCTGAAGACAGTGAATTGTTAACAATTGAGTTAATTGAAATCATGTAAAATTATGGCAATTTTTCTCATTTTTAAAAATTTTTGCATAATCTGATTAACATCCAGGACACCTTCCAAGATAAGGAAATTTTTTTGTTTGTTTTCTAACTTAAAAAAAAATTACTGCGCATTGAAACAAGGAAACATCTGTGCTATATCTGTCAGTTGGGTTAAGGATCTTAAATCAAATTTAAATAATTAGCAGATTTTCCTAAGCATTGAGTCCATCATTTTGTTTAAATCCTGAATATTAATATTGTTTAGCACTCTTTTAACAGCTCATCTTCAAAGGCATCTACAAATAATAATTTATCTAAACAAACATCTATAACAAAAATCAAGGGAATCAAAGGAAAGAGATGAGGTCTTTAAAAAAGACAAACTGAAGAATTTGAATCAAAATCCTTATTGAGCTCACAATGACAATCACAGTGAACTGATCTTCAATATCTCAGAATTTTAGAGCTACAAGGAGTCACAGAGGTTGTATAGTCCAAGCTTTACTGAAGCACAGTCCTTTCTGCGTCATCTCCTACAAGTGACCATGCAACCTTTGATTGAATTCTTTTGGTAAGGATATATTACCACAAGGAGCAGCCCAACCCACTTTGGACAGCTTTGATTGCTAGGAAGTTTTTCCTTACTACTGAGCAAAAATATGCAACTTGTGTCTGTTTACTCCTGGTTTTCACCTCTAGGGACAAATAGACAAAGTCTAATCACACTTGCAAATGACAGCTCTTTAAATACTTGAAACACAGTTAGCATATCCTCCCTGTCTCATAGTTTCCAAATTTTCTAACCAATGCTCCTGTGGAATACTCACTAGTTTTGTCCTCATTCTGTGTGCCCTTCTCAGGATATACTAAATCTTGTCAGTGTTCTTCCTAAAAATGTGGTGCTCACAAAAGAGTGTAATATTCCAGACATGATTTGACCAGGGAAGACTACAGCTGAGTTATTACTTCATTCATTGGGGATAATATGTCTCCCTTAATGAAACTTAAGATTATATTAGCTTTTTGGTTATTATATCCCATTGTTGAATTCTATTGAACCTGAAGTCCACTAAAACCCCAAAATGGTTTTCCCATGAAGTATTATCTAGTTATGTTTCCCATATTTTATCCTCATGAAATTCATTTTTGAGCCCATGTATAAGATTTTCCATTTATTATTAAATGTCACATTAATAAATCAGCCTGTTGTTCTCATTTACCAAGTGTCTTTTAACATACTGATTCTTTCATCCAGTATTTTAGCTATCCCTTCTGATTTTGTGAGCCCTTCATACTTGATAATAAGAGCTAACATTTATATTGTACTTTAAAATTTATAAAATACTTTATAAATATTACATCATTTTATCTTCACAACAACCCTGGGAGGCAGGTGTTATTATTATCCCCATTTTAGAGACAAGGAAAATGATGCACATAGAGGATAAGTGATTTGCCAAGGATCACATAGATAATAAATGTTTGAAGTCAGATCTGAACTCAGCTATTCCTGAATTTAGTTCCAGGTCTTTATCCACTGTTCCATCTAGTTTCCTTTACTTGATGTTAGCACTACCTACTCTTTTCTTCAATTTTTTTTCCATTAAAATGTTAAGCAACATAAAGTCAAGAGCAGAACCTTAAAGTCCTCTTAAGTTTTAGAGTAATGGCTTAATAAAGCCATGAAACATTTAGGAAAGAAAATGTGTATGTATATAGGGCATAAATTGTCTAATAATATGGCATTTATGCCTAATTCTCCACCAAAATAATTTTGGAAGGTTTAGATAGGATGCTAAGTTATTAAAGGCTGTGCCATTGCATCACAAAGTCTTTTAGAAGCTCTCAACCAAGACAGGCTTTGGATTGAGAAACTGACAAAACTAAACTAAACAAAATAAACAAACAAAAAAATCCAAAACTGTATGCTATTGTCTGAGGTCCAGTCTAGAAAGGTCATTAGTGCCAAATACACAGGGAAGTCAAAAAAGTTGAGAAATGAGAAAGAACATCAGATTTGGCAATTAAGAAATCATTTTTATCTTTGGAGATAGCAATTTCAATTGAGGGATGAGGTAAGCAGAAATTGCAAAGGATTTAGCAGTGAATAAGAGGAGATAAGGAAGTAATAATTGTACGCAATTTTTTCCTAGTAATTTAGCTGAGAAAAGGAGGAGAATTAAGGGTTAATAGCTTTTGAGGATAGTATTATATAGGGAAGGTCATTTAAAAATGGAAGAGGGTTGGACATATTTCAAAGTGAAGGGAAAGAAACCAGTTGTTAGGGAGAGATTGAATATTTTAAAGAAAGTAGGGATAATTGAGAGATTATTCTAATAGAAAAGATGGGAGGGGAGGAGATCAAATGTACTTACAGACAGGTTGACTTTGGCAAGGAGAATAGCCATCTCATTATCAGATATTGAAGAAAAAGATGAAATAGTCATGGATTATGTTAAGGGGTTAAATCATAGATCTAAAATGTCAAAGTAATAAGATAGTTAAGCACTACCAACTCAAATATATGCTATTAGTCACAGGAAGGAATAAGTAAAAAAAAAAAAAAGTGGATGACAATACAATGCACACCCACTATTAGATAAATATCTCTAAGGAGATGTGAGGTAGCATGATTTAGTGGGATAAACACAGCATCAAGAATAGAAGAACTTAGATCACTTTGGGTCCTGTGCATTCTATTGGGTACTCATTTTGATCTTTAAATTTTAGTTTTTGTTTTTGTTTTTCTCCGCCTAGGCAATGGGGTTAAGTGACTTGCCCAGGGTCACACAGCTAGTGAGTGTTATGTGTCTGAGGCCGGATTTGAACTCAGGTTCTCCTGACTCCAGGGCTGGCACTCTGTCCACTATGCCACATAGCTGTCCCTTGTAAATTTTAGTTTTAAAGGTCTCTTTCAACTCTCTGATTCCATGTTCCATTGACAGTAGGTGGATCACTGTATCTTCAGATATGAAGTTCAAATGATGAAACGCATTTTTAATTCTAGTTCATTGGAAAAGGTACCTACTACAGAAACCAACCAGTCTATATCAATTTACTTACAATTGGTGTATTCCAAGGTATATTTTTTGATGAGCACTATGTTTAAAGCATGGTGTGAAAGAACACTGGATTTAGTCAGAAGTCCTGGTTTTAAATCTCTGTGACCTTGAGAAACTCACAGTTTCTCTAATCTCTCAGATGATTTTGGACAAATGATCTATACCCTTCTAAATCTAAAATTCTATAACCCTCATAACTATCAATCTTTTAGTGGAATTTTACCATTAGCCTCATCAAAGTTGAGTAATGTTTTATTGTACCCAAATAATTAGGGTGCAAAATGATTTTTCAAAGGAAGCTGTGATTATTTTTTTTAGTCTAATACCCTTAATAGAGTATGTCTAATATGCATTTTAACCTAGTTAGAACCCGATGAAATTTACCAAAACAGGAACCTTCACAATTACTGAAAATATTAATAAAAACAGAATGTACTTTGCCATCTAGATAAGAAAAGAAACTATGAAGATATTACTATAATGCCTTTTAAAAATGTGTGAATTAATTTTCTTATCACCTTGCTTGTACCATATTGTGAGCAAGGAGGATATAGACAGTACAAAAATAACATTTCTCAAAGTTGAGAACATGAAAATCTATCTTAAGATACCATAAGAAGGTATGAAATTTTGGATTAAATCAATGTTTGATTCTACTAATACAAGTTAAATAATTTGAGTTATGTAACAGAGCAATAGCAAAAGTAGATATCATATATTAGTATATACTTAACTACTTTCCATATATTCTCTTCTGTGTCTTTCTCCACACTAATGGTATTTCATATGTTAGTTTTTTACTGGTAAAAAAAGGCTCTATTTTGAAGTTTTGTTAAATCTATCTTTAGCAGAAGGAATAGGAAAGAGGTTGAATTTATTAAAAAAAAAACCCAAAACTTCACACCCTACTGAGGTCTTTAACTTTTAAGACTATAACCTTTAAGATCTAAATATTTCCAAGTTCTGGATTTACTAGAAAGGGATATGTTCTCTGTTATTGGATGTGGAGGGTACCGTCTTTCACCAAGTATATATTACAACTTACTTGATATAAAATTTCATATGTCTGAAATGAAATTCTTTCAAATATTGCTTTTTCCATGGCATAAATACTTAATGTTTATTAACTGATTTGGATTTAATTGAACCAAATTTGATGATGGATTTGTATGACTGTTTGACCTTTTTTTGGACAAGTAAATGAGTAGTACATTATAGGTTTATGGAGGCAAATGATATATTCATGGAAAATTATAAGTAGAATATAAGAAGAACCATTACTTAATTTCCATGTCCTTCTATCTTTACCAGGCATATTAGAAGAAAATGGAGGAATTATTAATCCCAAGGGGTGAGGCATTCCACATTTAGGCCCTAAGGCAGTGCTGTTTAATATTCCACCATGTATATTTATTCTTGCTACTAATACTGCTATAAAGTGAATGATAATAATAACAATGATACATAATGAATATAGTACAAGAAATTAAGCCAGAAAAATCTGAGTTCAAATCCTTCTTTTCACACATTTTGGTTATGTAAAATATGGACAAGTCACTTAACTTCTCAGTGATCTTATAAGTAATTTATAGGTTTCAGAGAAGTTACCAATCTACATCAGTGGAGTTTCTTCACCTGGAAATAATTGCAGTCTAAATTTTTTCTTGATATATTAGAGATATTTATGGTAGAGGTGATGTAGATATAATAGTGCTGAAAGACTGATACACAAATATCTGAAGGAAGGGAAGAAAATAATAAGGTAGGAACAAATTATCAAGAGAATGTCAAAATCTACTGACTATACACAAACTCACAAACACATTTTTCCATCTAGAGAAAATATTTATTTGAGTCATATACAAATCAAAGCAATTTTGATGAAGAAATTAATAAGGAATAGGTAGACTTTTTAAATTTCACAATTAACTGAAAGATGCAGAGAATATGAGATTACATCATATTTGTTTGTTGATTATGAAAAAAAAAGCATTTGATCTTGTAGAACAAAATACTTCCTTGAAGATTCTTCCACAACATGGAATCTCTCATTCATATGTCAAGATCATTCAAGATTTCTTATGAAATGTAGTACTCAATCCTGTTCAGTGATCCTTGGATAATATATATCAAATGACGCACAAAATTTGGAGTTAGATACCACCCCCCAAAGATTTTTTCACTTCTACGGAGAGGTCCTTGTGGAGTTGAAGAGGGTTTCCTTATGGATGATATAGTTCTCCAGATTCTCCTGTTTTACAGATATCATTTTCCATGTAGGAAAGACCAAGTAGATAAAAAAAAATACTGCCTAGGTTCCAACATGCATTTGGATGGACACCCGAAAGAGCATGTCCAGTACAGATGGACAACCAGTTGGGTGCAAAGTTAAGTGGGAAGAGAATGGGATGATTTACTCTTAGGAAATTGCAAAAGTCTTTTCCTGACCCCCAAGTTTTTAGGAAAAGCAAAGGATCACTTTTTCAATATTAACATGTTTCTTTTGTTATTATATGGTAGTAATATATGAAACACCACTCCCTGAGTTACTAAAGATGAGTATAACACAGAGGACAACAGAAAGCCAAACTGTAACATATAATCAAGGAAAAACTCCAAAGATAAATAATAATAGAGTACAGCATCAGGGAATTGTATGCTATCAAGAAAGAATGGGCTGTTCATTTGGCAAGAGTAAGGGATGACTAAAGGGTAGTGAAGTGCTACACTCAAAATATTGGTAGTAAATGAGCAAGACCTATAATATATTGGGTGGAATCCTGTGGTGAACTTTTGTGAAAATACAGACAAGACTCATACAGAATGGGTAGATATGGATAGATTGAAATATTCATTGCTGTAGATCCAAATGAGTATTTGAATATATAAATCATGATAATATTTTAATACTAAAGGTTTTTTGGAGATTTTTTTTTCTATAAAATAATTCTATTTTTTTTCTATATTGTCTAAGTAAATAACAGCATCAAGGGACAGTGCTAGATTAGAAATTCAGCTTTGAATTTTCCTGAAATAAATACATCTAGGTCAAGATTAGTATGAATAATGAATTCTGTGAAGTAGTCATAGTATTTAAATTCATGCTGCATATTTCCATTGAGTTGAAACCAAATACCATTTCTTAAACAATTGTAACTTCAAGTAGTGTGATATTGAATACATGCAAGCACTTCACAGAGTTTCATTATTTGTTCTATGGGCATGGTTGTACATTATACCTTATTGAGATATTTATATTATATTTTATTTTATCTTAGTTGTGTCTTTTATTTTGTATACTGCACATATTATTAACATTTAAAGTTTGGAAAAGTCCAAGACTCTATAGCATCACTTTCAGTAAAGTAAGTTGACTGGGAAACTGAATAGAATAGAATTCACTAAAAATCTTGGAGGATTGTTAAACTAGATCAACTTATTTTAATAAAAATGAGATTACATAATAAAAACAAAATTCACAATAATGAGCTAAGCTAAAGGTAATTATGAAAATCTAGATACTAAAGTTCTACATATTATCATCTAAGGACATCTCTTGGCTTTCAAATGATAGACTTTTGAAAGCTTGCCCTTCAGACTCAATCAAATGACCAACATTTAATAAGTGCTTCCTATGTGGGAATGTTCTTGGAGAGCCTCTTAAATTTAATCCAGAGAATAAGTGGCAGCCACCTCAAAACTTAGTCCTTGGTACACAGAATTCATAATAGGCTAAGTGACTTGTCCGGGGTCACACAGGTAAAATAGTAATAGCAGAATTGGAATTTGAACTCCTGACCTCTGACTTCAAATTCTTTTCTCTTTCAGTTTCACAATGCTGCCTCCTGTAAGCTTTGTTTTGTTTTTAAAATACTTTTGATAAACACTATTTTTCTAATAGGAAAATTTGAATGAATTCACAAAGCAGAAACACTCAATATAGAATTTATAAATGCAAAGCACCTTAACATGATATTGTTTATTTTCCATTTCTACAGAAGCCCAGAAAGTTTAATCTAATTATTAAAGTCATCTTTATGTTCACTGATAGCTTTATGATTCAAGAGACATTTGGAGAAGTTGTACCATCTCAAAACAAGCTCACCAACAAACAACAGCAAAAATAAATCTAGACTCTCTATATAAAAATGGATGTCTAATTGAAGCAAAGGATTCAGACCTTGAAGGAACCATTGATTTCATCTAGTCACACTCTTAAGGATACATCTAGTTTATAAGACCCTCAAACATATGATTTTTAAATTAGCCTAGATGGATACAATTTGTACCTCTGTATTGACCATGGATTTCACCAGTCAACAAGCATTTTTAAGCCCCTACTTTGTGTCAGGTAGTCTGCTATATACAAGAAGGATACTAAGAGGAAAAAAAAATGGGAATAGTTCTTACCCTCAAGGCATCTGTTCTATTGCAAGGCACGTATTCTATTGCAAGAGAAAACATGTCTATAGAGATAGAGATCTAGATCTGCAAAAAGATGTCTATATAAATAGTATCTACATACCTATCTATATCTATATGTATATAAAATTCATTGAGATTAAAAAATGGGGAAATAACCAGAAGGATTTTACTTTTTGTTTTAAAGGAAGGAGAATTTTAGAGAAAAGAAATACTCAAGAGATATATGTATACCTTTAGTAAATGGTCAGTGCCAAAAAAGATTTTTTTTTTGTTTTCGCTTTTACTTGTTGTTGATACAGATTCCTCTTATTTCTGAGCACTTCCTCAAAGTAAATGAATAATCTTGGACTTGGAAATTCCTAAAGCAGCTCCATTTTCAAAATTTGTTTCAAATATGTCTCATCTCTCTTTGTATTTAGATAAACAAAACATATTACTAGTATATATGTATATGTATGTGTATATACACACAAACATATATAGTGTCTATAAATAGATAGATATAGATTTATGTATTCTTTCCCATGACTCATATCTGTGAGCATTCTACTAGATTTCTGTAGGATTTTTATCTTGTAAGAAAGAGTGGTTCTAGGCATTCACTTATTCTTCAGTGATCTAAGATCTGAACAGCAATGATGATGGCAACAAAACACAATCAAATAGGGCCAAATGATTTAGCTGTTCTTGTTCAGTTGTATCTGATTCTACATGATCCCATGGAATTTTCTTGGTAAAGATAATGGAGAAGGGGGCAGCTAGGTGGCTCAGTGGGTAGAGCACCAGCCCTGAAGTCAGGAGGACCTGAGTTCAAATCTGGCCTCAGACCAAACACTTGACACATACTAGCTGTGTGACCTTGGGCAAGTCACTTAACCCCACTAAAAAAAAAAGATAATGGAGTGGTTTGCCATTTCTTTCTCTAGTGTATCCCCATTTTGTAGATAAGGAACTGAGACAAATAGAAGTTAAGTGACATTTCTAGGGTCACACAGCTAGTAAGTGTCTGAGGATGAATTGGACTTGGAACTTCCTGACTCCAAATCTGGTGCTTTATCCATTGTACTATCCAGCTGTTTTTAGCTAGTCCTTTGGAATTCTACTGTGATAAAATTTCACCTGTGCAAGGAGCAGAATGTGCACTTGGCATGATGTGGGAATGTAGAAAGCCAGAGGGAGGAGGATCTGTAAATAGGCTTGAAATTGTGAAAATTTTATAGGTAAGGCTTACAGATTGCTTTAAAACAATCTGCAAATCTGCAGATGTCTCCTTTCACACTCAGAATAAATGCATAGTCTCCAGAAACCAAGAAAACACCTGAGATACCTTAATCCAAACTGCAATATTTCTGAGCCAAGTTCACTTGTTAGTTCTAAATATAAAGATGTGCCTTTTTAAAAATAGGACAGATACATCTGATACTCTCAGAGAAGTGAGAAACATTGCTTTGGTCCTCATCCCCAAGCAATGCTTCTTCCCTTTCTGCATCATATGATGTCATAATTGTGCAGTAAATTTCAGGGTCAGATAGTCAATATAAGCTTTACATCAAAGTTTTTTTTAATGGTAATGCATTTTTCATAAAGTGTCTTACAAAAAATACCATGAAAAGTATTATTTAAAAATATATTTGTTAAACTTTCTTTGCTATTCTGCATTTTTTCTTCTGCAACAGAATATCTAAGCACTAAAATTTAACTGCTGAAATTTTCAACTCATTTGAATTTTACAGATTCACGGTTCCTAGCTACTATCCCCAAAGGGCTAGATTTTTTAGCATACTGATAAATCACTGAGCTTTGGAAAAGAAAGATGTGGGGGGAGAAAGTAGGGTGATACAGTCACTAAGAGAATAATATTTAATCCTCATGGTTCAAATAAGGCATTGGGGACAGAATCTCAGAGTTTCCTCTTGGACTCCCTAGCGTATAAAATGATTTAGAAATAATGAAATCGCAAAGAACTTAAACACTGAACTGTGCTTAAAAAAAAATCACCGAAGAAAAAGCAACATTTGCTGGGACTGGGGAAACAGATTGAATTCAGGTAGAAATAACCTCAGTGTTAGCTGCTTAGACTTACTATGACACAGGGAAGAAGGGGAATACCTTTCAGAGACAAGAGCAGAAAAAATATGCTTGAAGGGCCTTTTTTTGCACTCTTCTACCACTCCCCATGCAGCATTATGCCTTTTATATGATATATGAGAATTAGTGTGAAGACAGGATTTAAATTGAAACATTTGCTGGTGTCAAACTTGCTTGAATGGAGAAGCTATGTAAACTTCAGCCACTTTTAAAGACTTACAGCTGTTCCTTCCCTTCTCCTTGTGTATATGTGTGTGTTCTTTGCTGCTAATGTATTTGATCCAACAAATTCTGTTGGCTTTTGTCTGACTTCCTCTGACTCCCTGTGTCAAAAATTGATTATTATCAGAGACAAGAAAAGTAATGGAATATAAAGCATGGCTGATCAAAACATTACTCTAAATATGTCAAGATAAAAAATGTAAGCAGAACAAAGGAGTGCAAGAATGTATTGATTCATTAAAAGCACGACCAGAATTCTGTGATAAGAATTTTAAGACCACTTTCTCATGCAGGGAAATGCTAGATGGAGCTTATAATATAGTTAGGTCTTCAAAGTGAGGTTTATATACTACTCCCTCTTCATATCTGACTTTCTCTATACATGGAGAACCACTGATTTTTTACTAAAAGAGACAACTGTTCAATGTGGCTTATTTTATTCCCCACCCCCCTCAGTTTTTGTATGAAGTTAATGACCACCAATCACCCACTGCTAATCAGCAAACACCAGGCAGTTATGCCATAACAGACAACTGTTTAGAAGGTGGGGAAACTCTGGGCTTTGGTTAATCGAGTTAAATGCCCAGAGTTCTTGTCAAGCTCAAGATTATGGCTTTTAATTCCAGGGCAGACTGACCTCTTCTCCAGAAAGAGCCTTTGCAACTTTAAGTCCGGCTGAAGCCATTTTCTTAAGTTAATCAGATTTGAGCACTGGGGTTCCACAGCAGGGAAAAAAGTTCATACAAATGAGCTCTTTTCCCACCTGTCGTGTCTTTTTGGTTCTGAAGGGCTGTCTGCAATAAGTTATTTTAATACAGGAAATCATTCCTGATGAATGCAGCCATAACTTTCTTTTGTAAAATCACGGGCTCCTCCTGGTTTATAGATCCAACAAACTGGTCAAATGGGCATTTTTTTTCCTCCAGTCTAAATTATATCATTGCAATCACCAAATAGTATTTCTTAGGTTCCTGGTTTATTGCTAGCTAGAGAATAAAAGGTAGCACAAGTTACCTATAATGATAATCTGTTTTCTGCTACTGTGACTTTGCACAGCTGCCCCCAAGAAAAACATCGTGCTAACATAGAAGGAACACTGGATTTGATGTCAGATGATATGAGTTCAAATCTTATCACTTGTATGGCTTTGGGCAAATCTCTGTCTTTGAGGGATGATTTTCCTCATCTGTTAAAAAAAAAAAGGGGGGTGGGGAGTTAAAGGAGAATGTCTATTAAGTACTCTTCCAACTCCAAATCTATGAATCTTATACATAGAATGGTGTATCTTTCCAACTCTACCTTCTGGAAATTCTATCTCCATTTAAAGTTTAACAACTACCAACTTCTACAAGAGGTCTTTCCTGATTCCCCACCATTTTTTTTGGCACTTGCCCATCTCTCCTGATTACTTTGTATTTACTTATTGGTGTACATGTTTTCCCCACTCTCCATGAATAAAAAATTCTTGAGGGTAGGGAAGATTTTCATTTTTGCTCTTATATCCTAGTCACCTAACACAGTGCTTGGCAATTAAGAGGTGTTTACCTGCTTGAGAGAAAGAATCCTTTCACTTTTTGTATTTGTAGCCCCAAAGCTTAGCACAGTGTCTGGCATGTTGGAGGAGCTTAATGAATGCTTATTGATTGGTTAACAAATGCTTGTTAATTTAAATTGAATTAGCCTCATTTTATTGGACTTTTATGATTTTCAGAAAATGACACTTTTAATATGATTAGAACATTTTAAAAAGTACTTTGCAAAGGAAAATCATTTACCTATCCCCCACTTCCCCCAGGGAAGCAATTATTGAGAGTCAGTAGGTATAGTAAGATAGCTAACACAAATTCTACAAAAACAAGTATTTTTAAATCCTACCACATGCCTCCAAAATGTTCCCTCCCTACACTTGTGCTACATGAAACTTCTTATGTGGTTGTGTGGTTTGTCCTTCATTCTCAAAGAGGACCATGACATCAGAGAGACAATGACATGACTTGAATTGAATTTGGTTTGAATGAGGGAGGGCTGTGCAAAGTCACCAGCCTCACTTTCTCCTCCATAGCCATCTGGGTCCAGTAACCAGATATCAGTCAGGACAACTGGAGATGGCCCAGGCTGCAGTGGGAGACTTTAGTTTTTTTTAAGCTAAGGCCTTTTTAAGTTCTCACTTTGAGTGAGGCAACACCCATTCAGTGAATAGGCCTCTTTAAGAAGTGAGTCAGTGGATGGCCCCTTTAACGACCAAAACAAAACAAAAATCAAATTGAGAGGGGAAGACATTCAGGGTTGCTGGCCAAAAGAGAAACAGTTACTATTTACATTCACTCTGAGCCAGGAGGGCCCAAAAGATTAACCATTAAGTGGTACTTGAGCAGGGCAGGGACCTATTGTGAAATCAGTGAGATCCAGAGTGAATTGGATTTAAGTCTTGGTTTTTGAAAAAGAAATCTAGCCAGTAAATCCCAAATTAACTAGGTAGCTTTGGTCATCAAAATTTACCTTCCTTTGGCAGAACACTCTCAGGTAAGGGCATGATACCCTTGGAGACCAGGGAAGGGGAGGGGAGATAAAGGGATAAAAAGATAAGGGAAGGAGATAAAGGAAGTTGTGAATCACTGGCTCTTATTTGGATACCTCCTTTCAAGATGGTAGCAGGAAACAAATCAGTGGAAGGGGGATGGGTTGCAGGGAATAGACTATATAGAGCAGAATTCTTTTTAATCCAGTATCCATACTCAGGTTGCAATATATATGTAAGGAGGAACTTGAAAAGAAGGGTCCTAAAGGAACTCATCAAGGAGTTATATGACCAGAAAAGAATATTTATGTGGTAAGAGAGAGGGCTGGTGGGTAGATAGAGTCAGTACTCCACTGAGAAATGGAAGAAGGTCTTCAGTATGTTTGATAGGCCTCTCTGTGTTGGGCTTTTAGGGAAACTTGGACAAGAAACACACATTACGCATAGGCATGGGTAAATTTCAATCTGCATTAGAAGCTCCTGTATTGATAAGATTTAAATCCATGTAGATATTTTTATGAGCAAAAAAAAAAGGTTTTTTTTGTTTTCTTTTGTTTTTCTAGAAGATGAGTCAGTTATCATGTTTGATTGAAGGTTCTATATTGCCATGATTGCTGAATAAGCTTGCTCAAATAGAGGTTAACAGAGTTTTATAATATGGGAAGGGAGCCACAATCCTTGAACCAGAAATAGAGACAAATGGAGGTGAAAGAAGGTGCCGAGCAAAAGGAGAGCTAGAATGAAAGTAATGAAAGTGGAACAGTGCCAAAGTGAGTAGGTGAGTGAGGAGTCAAGGAAGTTACTGAAAGAAAAAAAAGAGGTAAGAGTAAACTGAGGTCAAAATTCCAGAGGAATCCTTTCAGGTCCAAGAGCTTTGAACAGTCACAGGAAGTAGAAGTACTATGTATGCATGAAAACACAGCTTTCATTTATTTATTTATCTACTCATCTATCTATCTATTTATCTATCTATCCATCTATTTATCTCTTTACTTATTTTTATGGTGGGATGTAAGTACAATCCACTCTTCCTCTTGTTTCTCTAAGGAACTGACCTGTCAACATTTGGTGTCCAAGCAGTTCTGGTTCAAATATCGTGTACTATACAACTGATGGGGTATGGGTCCCTTACCCCAAAAAGAATTTGGGTCCCATTTTTCTAAGAGATTCTTCTTGAATTCTCCCACTCGATCAAGGAGGTCTCCAGCATTCCCATGAGGCTATAATCCTATCACCTGACCTTTCATTATCTCTTATGCCCAATCTCCCAATTCTCTGTTACCCTTAAGCTAGCCTAGCTCACCATTGTCTTACCTCCCTATGGCCCCTGGCTAATTCCCACCCTTGACCCTTTCTAGACCCCATTCTCAACCTCCCAGTCACTCCCATCAAGATCCTTCCTAGATCCCTCTCACAGTCTTTCTGTATGTAAGGTTCATCTTGTCTCCATTAAAATGTTCAGATTCCTTAAGGACCTAGCCAAAAGCTCACAAATGTTCAGATTCCTTGAGTCTGGCCAATATGGCAGATCTTTAATAAACCTTGTCTCTGACTGAAAGAAGGCTTGGGTTGAATTCATTCAGGCAGGACCCAGATGTTGTGATTTTTGGGTCCCAGCACCCCTGAACCTCTAGACCTCAATACAACCAATGTGCTACAACTTCTGACAGTGTGGAAAGAGACTAGAATAATAAATTGGTATAGCAGAAGAGATACTTGTTTATGCAAGATAACTTTCTGGGACATAGATAGCCTAAAGACTTGAAGGGTTTGGGCAAAGCAATTTTACAACTAAAGTTATCACAGCTTCACCATGCTCAAAGTCACAAAGAAGCAGTCAATGAGCATTTATTAAGCCTTTATTTAATAAATCCAGGTCAATCCTTACCTGGAAGTTCTCCATGATTCAGATATATACCATTCTATTCTCTGCTCTGCTTTCAAAGTTAAATACTAAATGATTCATTCCTTTCCAGTCTTGCTAAGCTAAGGCTGTAATCCATTAAACTGTGTTCATTTCTGGTCACTTAATAATTCTCTTCTGAAGTACTGTTTGTCTTTAAAATTTTAAAAGGACCTCCTAGACTTGATTCTCTGACAAAAAGTGATAACTTCAGGTAGTAACATGGGGAATATCTGAGGGCTACTGGAATCATCTCAGAACTGTTTTTTTTTTCCAAAATAAAATAATTTAGATGGCCACTTGTTACACTATTACAGCTTTCAAAGTTGTACTTATATGGCCACATAGGTCTAGACTGAAGAAACTTTCCCCCAAGAAAATGCTTATGACTTTCTAGAAATGGATTATCTCCAAGTTACTTCACTTGTTCCAGGATAATTGGTCTCCCCTGTTCACTTCCATCCTTAAAACAATGAAAATTGGTAGTGGGAACAGTGTGGGGAGAGAAATCTTCCCTAAATGATAAAACAAAACATCTTTGAGATTTTTTATTTTTGAAAGATGAATTTTCATTTTAATTTCTTGAACACACCTCTCTACCTTCTCTTTTTTTCTCATTGCAGGAAATAGAGTAATTTTAGTGAATGTAAATTAATAACTCGTAGAAGAGAAGCACATAGTGAAAAGTATATCTAGATAAGATAGAGAATAAACATTCGTGATATTATCACTATTAAATTTCTTACTTTTGTTAATAGAAGATAGTGGTACAGTGGAAAAAGCATTGGTGTCAAGGATTTGGGGTTTTTTTACAGTAGAAAGAATACTGGCTCCTCAATCGGAGGTCCTAAGCACAAATCTGTGCTCTGATTCTAATTCTCTTTGTGAGCTTGGGCAAATGACTTATTTTCCTTTTCTTTTGTGTAAAATGAAGGATCTAAACTAGATGGCCTCTAAGGTACCTTTCACTTAGCTCTACTATGCTCTTGTCAAGTGAAATAGGCTTGATTGGGAAATGGTAAATTCCCCCCACCCCCCCAAATTCACATTTTGTAGAATTTTTAGCATCCAGATTATAACTAAGTTTAAATTATTTAAGTAGGTATGAATGATTCTACTAATAACATTCTTCCCCTTAAAAAAATCTTAGATATATTGTGGTAAGAGTAAGCAACTATTGAAACATTGTCTTTAAGCTATTTTGTACATAGCCCAATAGCATGTAGACATCTATTATCCAGGTAATCATTAATACAGACATTCACATTTGACTTTTCAGATCCTCATGATCCAGAATAAGCCTCAATGATGCAGGTTTTTTTTGTTCTTCTGCCTTTATAATCTGGAAAATTACCCGATTGATTCTTCACTTTCAGCTCTGTGTGTATGATATATACATGTGTAATATATATCCATGTATGTTTACATATATACATATGCATGTATATTCATAATATGTACATGTGTATGGTCAAATCTGTCCTCAGACATGTACTAGCTATGTGACTCTGGGCAAGTCACTTAACTCTGCTTCAGTTTCCTCGTGTATAAATGAATTGCAGAAGGAAATGACAAACCACTCTAGTATCTTTGCCACAAAAATCCCAAATTTGGTCACAAAGAGTCAATCATGACTGAAATAACTGATCAAAATATATGTATATACACACATACACATATTCTCCCAGAGCCTTTATAGAAGATAATGTTCATCTTTCCTGGTAAATGATGAGCACATATGATTATTCTTTCCTTTGGGTAATTCTCCAACCACTTTCAACAGAATCAAATTTATTCACTTAGTTTCTAGTCTTTCCTATGTAGTTTAATTGTATATAAGTGAGAAACTATCATATTTTTTCTCCAGAGGCAGCTACATTTCAATTACATATGAATCAAATCTAGCAAAAGTTACATATCAACAGAGGGAGTCCTTCAAGTTTTATTTTTTTTTAAGAATTCAATCTCAACTTTTGTTCCTCTTTCATGTCTATTGTTGTTAAACAAAGGAAAATACTTTATCTCCCAACACTGTTTAATAAATGCTATTTGGAAATTAATTGCTGTCTGGATTCAAGGGTCATTAAATGCAAAATATAACAAATGAAGTAACTGTGAACTTTTGCCCAGAGCCAAGGGCTCATGTTATACTTTTATCTGAGTTTCTGAGAAGTTTCAAAAATTGATTTAGATGTTTCCATAGAGACTACTGATTTCAACCTATTCCACTAACATGCTTAGGAAAGTGCATACATAACTGGCCTTTTCATATAACATTTTAAGTATATTGTTTGAAAGTTTATAATACAGAATTACTTATATATTTCAGAAATATTCATTTATCATTTTATTAATGTATTCTGTTCCTTCACTTATCTTGTAAGCTCTCAGGACCTGTCTTTTATTTTTCTCCTTTTTATACCACATAATAGGTTCTCAATAAATGTTTTTGTTTGAGAATATCCTGTATTTAAAAATTCTGTGATTTTTACTTGGATAGTCTCTGCCTTTTAGCTCATCAAAGCCTCATTTCTATAATTCAAAAATCTCTCATCTTAATTTTTATTAAGATTTTCCCTACAAATTGTAGGTAAGATTGTAATCCACTCTCCTAATGTCTAGTTAGAATAAGAAAGCTTCATATCATTCTTCATCTCTTGCTCACACGCAAAACCATACAAGCATAATCATCTGTATTAATTTTCATATGTCTGTGAAAAATAGTTGGACAGATATATATATATATATGTGTGTGTGTGTGTGTGTGTGTGTATACACACACATAGTATCTCATGTATTTGATATACTTCTCAACCTAGAACCACATCATGAGAGATAAATTCTGATGATGATGATGATGACAAAGACAGTGGTGCTGATGAAGATGATGTTGCTAAAATAGGCGATATTGAAGGAAAGGAATTCTATTAGCAATGCCACCATGTTAATCAATTATATAATTAAAAAAAACTTTTGGATAAGAATAACCATTTTCAAACTCATATCCTAAATAATTGATTATGAAAGAAGCAAAACAGAAATGGGAAATTGATGAAGAAGCAAGAGGGTATTATGAAAGGTCAAAAGGAAGGTGAGGTTGCTTTTATTGTGATTTTCCACTATTTTCTTCTCCCTGATCAATCTACTTCTGAACCACTCTCAGATAGACAACTATCTCTAATAGTGTATTGTCCAGATATATTGACACTATCTAATGCATGAAGTTATACAGTACCTACCTGGGACACAGCTGCTTGTAATAGCTGGCTCATCAGGCTAGATTTTTTTGGGGGGAGTGAGGTGAGGAAGGGCAAATATCTCCTACAGTTGAACAGATGGAGAGAACAGTTAACTGGCAACAACACTAATGGCCCTACCATGGCAGTCTCAGTGCTGAAACCAAAGCCATTGGAAGAAACTCTGAGAATTGTTAAACTGGTGCAATACTCTTTTCAAAATTTAGCTTTATTAGATCCAAAATAGTAAAAGAAAACATGTAAATTCACTGATTCTAGTGGGAATGCACTTTTCATTTTATGTCTTTCCTAAGGGCAGTTTTTGTTTAGTTAACTATAAATGGCTAATCAAATCCATGTTGCTTGCTTATAGACTGATGAAGCAGGAGAAAGCAATAAAAGCTTCACCTTGCTGGTCTTGCCACGTAGCCACTCCAGTATGACTCTACACTGTTACTTGAAGTGTGTTCTATAGAGTCTCTAAAACTTTATGATTCTTATTTTATGTCTCTTTCTACTCTTTAAAGCTGACTTTGTTTGTCTATCCATTCTGTTCGTTCATTCATCCATGCATCTATGGCTGTTCCCTACATTATCCTATGGACAATGCTCACCAGTCTTTGAAATGTCTACCTTTGTATATATTTGTTTACAGATATGAAAATAAGTGTGAAAATGCCTTGGACTCTTGAAAAGATATTGTTCAAGTAACAGGTAATAATGACAATAATACTAATAAGAAGAATAAAAATAAGTATGAAGTAGTGGATAGAGAGCCTAGAAGTCCTGGGTTCTAGTCCTGCCTCTGATACATACTGGTTGGCTGGTTGTGAGAAAGTCATTTAATCTCTCAGTGCTTCAGGGAACTCTCAAAGATTAAATATTACAGGAGATGCTGATCTGTATTAGTGGAGGGAGTTTTTAGACAAGGAATTCCTTACTCTGATGAAATCATGGCTTAGAAAATGCTCCCAAAAACAAACTATAACAATAATAACCACAGCATAACCACCTGAAGTTCTGTGTCTCTCAATATCAGATATTCCAAGTTATCACTCTCTATTTTTTTTTGGAGGAAATCAGGGTCAAGTGACTTGCCCAGGTTCTCATATCTAGTAAGTGTCTGAGGGCTGATTTGAACTTAGATCCTCCTGACTCCAGGTGTAGTGCTCTATCCATTGTACACCCTACCTGACCTATCACTCAGTATTTTCTCAAATTCATAGGAACATTGAAAGGATCCAATAAGGTCATCTACCTACCCTCAATGAGTTAAAATCACCATCCTTGGCTGAATTACAAATAGCGGATATGTTTGCTGAGCCAGTGTGATTGGGGATGCAAAGACAAACAAAACAACCCTTGTTCTTAAGAAGTATGTAATCAAGGAGGAGAGGTATGACAGGGTTATTAATAACCAAAAAAAAAAAAATGACTCAACTCCTTTCCTCTCCTTTTGCCAGGTGTTTCCTTTGATAATAGATTGGTACTAGCTTTCTCATTGGTAAGAAAAAGTCTGTCAAGGTTGATTCTTATTATACCTTTTTCTAAATCTGCCTCCCACAATTTTCAGACATGGAATTTTAGGGTGTGAAGCAAGAGTCATACACATATAGTCCCCATAGTTCAGTATCTCTTCAAGATCTTTAGGCCTTCAATAGCCTTTGTTATGCACTAATATGATCCCTGTAGCCCTAGAACCAAAGGTTAGACCTTTCTGAGTCCTTTCCTAAGACAAGATTTTCTCCACATTTCTTTTTGCATGAATTTCACTCCCAAATTTATGACCTTTCTAATTGTGGCCTGGTCTGTCTTAATGGCTTGTCCCTGTTGCCATCTTATTAGCTGAGATTAGAGATCTGAATCTTCTTGAGGATAATGTACATGAAACATCTGTCATTATTCTCACCTATACACTCTGACTACACTGTTTGCACTGCTAAACCTGGCTCATACATCTGTCCCTTCACAGATTAGTCTCAATTCAAATTCAAGTTTACAAATGAAAAAAAAGAAAAGCAACAAAACAAAACAAAACAAAAATTTCTTAAATAGTACACATTGCCAGAACATTTTCCTTGCCAATATGATATGATATGACGCAAAAACATTGAGGAATGCTTAATGAGATTTTTATGGTTTTCAGAGCAAATTCTGAGCCCTCACCCATTTATTGATGCTAAAATTACTATCAAAAAATGATCTTGCAAAGAATATTCTTCAACCACCTCCAGTTACCAACTATATCCCCCACACACGTAGAACTCTCATCATTAATGCTAACTCCTAAACTCCTTAAAGTTAAAGTAATTTATGTTAAATGTGACTTGTCTTCCACATGTATATTCAATAATACCTATTCTATACATGATACAAGTCATCATTGATGCTACCTTGTCACAATCATTTTAATAATTGCTAATAGCTTCACTCAGATTCTAATATAATATGTCTTACAAGAATGGGCCAGTGGGAAAAGAATTGGACTTGGACACCTGACAGTAGGCTGTGGGCATGTTACTTATCTCTCAGCCTCAGTTTGCCTATCTGTAAATTGGGGCTAATACTACTTACAGGATTAACTCTTGGTTACTAGCTATGTAACTCTGTGCAAATCACTTAACCCTAATTGCCTCAGTTCCTCATTTGTAAAATAAGTAAAAGAAGGAAATGGCAAACAACTCCAGTACTTTTGCCAAGAAAACCTCAAATGGGTCACAGAGAGTTATATACAACTGAAACAATAACAACAACAACAACAAAAGGAGTCTACATAGATATAGGGCACGAGTGTGGGTCAATCATGTTGGGATGATCTCAAAGAAATGAAGGGATGAGAAAGAGGGATGCACTGGGAAAAATGGGAAGTGAGAGGTAGTATGGGCAAAATTTTCTCACATAAAATTTTCTTACATAAAAGTGGCAGGCAAGGAAAAACTTTTATGGTGGAGGGGGAAAATAAAGGGATACCAGGTAATGTTTGAACCTCATGATCATTAGAATTGGTTCAAAGAGGGAAGAATATAACTGCACACTCAGTTGGGTATTGAAATTTATATTACCCAATAGAGAAATAGGAGGAGAATGGAATAAGAGATATGGGGTGATGGTGGTAAAAGGAGGGTGAATTGTGGTCAGAAACAAAATCTACTCTTGAGGAGGGGAAGTATAAAAAGAGAGATAACAGGATAAACAAAAGAAAATAGGATGGAGGGAAATACAAAAATAGTAATCATAACTGTGAGTGTGATGAATGTGAATGTGATGAGCTCAATCACAAAAAGGAAGTGAATAGCAGAATTCATTAGGAATCAGATTCCAACAATATGTGATTTACAAGAGACACAATCAAAATAGAAAGACTCACAGAAAGTTAAAATAAAGGGCTGGAACATAATCTATGCTTCAGCTGATGTAAAAAAAGTTAGTAAGAATCATGATCTCAGACAAAGTAAAAAACAAAAAATAGACAATTAAAATAATTAGGGAAACTACATAATACTGAAAGGTAACATAGACAATGAAGTAATATAAAAAATTATTAAATCTAGATTCTCTGATAAAGACCTCATTTTTCAAACAAATACAAGGGAACTGAGATAACTTTATAAATATAAGAGTCATTCTCCAAATGATAAATGGTCAAACGATATGGACAGACAGTTTTCAGAGGAAAAAATCAAAGCTCTCTATGGTCATCTGAAAAAATGCTCTAAATCACTATTGATTAGAGAAATGCAAATTAAAACAACTGTGAGGTACCACCTCATACCTATCAGAAATGACAAATGCTGGAGGGGATGAGGGAAAATAGGTACACTAACGAACTGTTAGTATAGTTGTGAACGGTCCAATTATTCTTGAGAACAATTTGGAACCATGCCCAAAGAGCTATAAAATTGTGCATACCATTTGATTCAGTAATACCACTAGTTGATCTGTACCATAAAAAGATCAAAGAAGAAAAAATAAAAGACCTATATGTGCAAAATATTTATAGCAGCCATTTGTGGGAGCAAATAATTGGAAATTGAGAGGATGCTCTTCAATTGGGGAATAGTAACAAATTGTGACATGTGATTTTGATGAAATACAATTGTACCAAAAGAAATGACAAAGTGGATGTTTTCAGAAAAAAAAATACATGGCAAGACCTATATGAATTGATGCAAAATTAAGGGAGAAAAAATGAGAGGTCATTATGCACAGTAATAGCAATGTTGTAATGATGATCAACTGTAAAAGACTTGGCTACTCTGATAGACACGATAATCCAAGACAGCTCCAAAGGACTCATGATGAAAAAATGCTATCCATCTCCAAGGAGAAAATCAATGAGTTATGGGTGCAAATTGAAGTGTAATTCTCTTGCTTTTTTTTTTGTTTTTGCTTTTCTTTGGCAATATAGCTAATATGGAAATATTTTGCATGGTTTCACATTTATAATTAGTATAATTTTTCTTTCCTTCTCAGTGGATGTGGGATGATTGGGAGCCAGAGAGAGACTTTGTAACTCAAATTTTAAAAAGAAAAGAATGTTAAAAACAAATAAAAATATTTTTATAAAAGAACAAAGGCCAAAATTAATATAAAAATAGAATAAAAAAGTGAAAATGAGTGAAAAAAAGAGATTTGGAGGGAGTACCAGGCTGCCTAAGGAGGGACAAACTTGTACAGATCAGAATCAGAGACTGTGTAGGTCAGGAGTGGGGTTTGGCCTGGGAGCCACTACTGTGTATCCAGTATAGGCGAGATTGAGAGATGAAGTAAAAAAAACAAAACAAAAAAAAAACCCTGCCAAACCTCCAGAAACCAAAAACATAATATATTTCCATCAGAACGCTATGAATGCACTATTATATAGAGCAGAATTCACTGTAAGCAAGTTCCATCTTAAACTCCATTCAAGTAAGATTTTAGTTAGTGCAGCTCATTCTAAAGCAATTGCACCTGTAAAGCAATTTTATAGTATGGACCCTGAGGTCCTTCTGGGGAGCCTTCTGGGGACCCTTTAACATCTCTAATTTCCTATGAAATGCTTAGGAATCACATGACACATGACTTGATTTGTAAGGTTAATAGGTGTGAGAATAAGTTCAATTAGAAATATGGATTTTATAAAAGAAATATGGATTTCCACTTTAATATTCTCAAATGTAGCAAAGAATCAAATCACTGTTCAGGAGCATATCCCTACCTGAATTTCAGAAAAAAAAAAGATTCCAACAGAACTCTTTAGGTATGACTTAGAAAGGGTGCATTTGCCCTAACACCTAGTAACAATCCACAGTGACAAACAAGACCCTTAGGCAAACAGGGAAGAGCTAGAAAATGTGTTTTCACTTGCTCCTTCCCTTCCATTCCTCATCTGCACATTTCATTTGGAGGGTCAGGTACTTTCACATCAGATTTTTCATTTAGCTGATTTTTTTTTAGGGGTTATATTTCCCTAGTGAAGAGAAGGTAGTTTTGGGGGAAATAAAGTCTAATAGTCTTGTGTAGGGAGGGAATTTCCAATATTTTTAGCCTTGGCTTCTTGAAAATAGTCTTTTACTTGCACGAGCTTGTTATCCTACCATTTTGTCCTAAACCAAAGTAAGTCTGTGTAGTATTGAAAAAATAATTAAATTTTATAAAATAAACCATTACACTATTTAAATTTGGATTGTTGTATCCAAGAATGAACGTCTCAAATTTTCTTTATGGATTCTCTTTCACCAGCTACAGCTACCAAAATATGTAGCAAAATTTTAGCCTTGATGAAGCCACCAAAGCTAATCTAATGGGCTCAGAATGTCAACATAAGGTGAAAATCTTGCAATTCTTTTTGGTAACTATTAATAAAAATGAGCCCATCTGTCTATTCTGATAAATGAGTGATCATTTTCATCTGTTGCTGGCATTTTATTTCTGAAGTTAAACAGGGAGTCTCCATTTTTTTAAATTGATAGATGAAAGGATTAATAGGAATTTGTATTTTTACTATGAACCAACCCTGATTCTTCTTCAATATAAAGATGTCTTACTAGTGTAGAAATCACATGCAAAAGTCATTTGGAAGCTAATCTTCTTGAAGGAAGCTGCCATGTGAACATCAACATTGATGATCCTTGTTCTAGCATTTGTAAAATGAATTTAAGACCCCATCAACCAAACTTGTGCTCTCTGAAGCTTTCAGATGATATGCTCATGACTCCAGACTGACCATGAGTTATGCATTTGCAGTTTCACAGAGTGCATGCTATTGCTTCACTCCAGAGATTACCCTTTCCTTTTGGCAAATCAAAATATTAAAGGTGATAGAAAATCTTGTATCATATTAAAATTCCTCCAGGTGTATTTACTACAAAATTCTCAGGCTCCATTATTCCTTGATATGGGGCAATTTAAAACTTCACATCTTTCCTTGCTCTATGTGGTTGTGATTTGTATTAATTTTCTTAACTCTAACTTTTAAATCTAGGGTAGTAATATCATTGTGTAGTTGTGATACTTGATGTTGGTATAAAGTTAATACTTTAGGTAATCACAGGAACTATACAGCCTCCTCTTTCCTGTACTGCCTTATTTATGTATTTAAGGATATATCAATAAAGGATAATCAACACATCCTTAATTTATTCCCCCTTTTCACTGTGAGTCAAGTTAGAGGGTTGGTTCCTAACTTCAGGGACACTATTGCAAATAGACTGATGCATTTAGATCTAAAAAATTTAAATGCTGAAAACTAGTTAAGGGAATTCTGGGCCATTTCCAAGAAAGAGCTGAAGGAGGGAAGGGAAGCCTTAAGTGACTATACCTCAGATTGCACATTCTCATTGTCCAAAAATAATTCTACTTCCTAATTCAGGTGAAAGCAAACACATTCTTTTAGATATGTTTTCAACTGAAAACTGCAACCATTGATCACTTGGGTCTTGCTAACATATAGAATAATTCATCAAGGTAATGCCTATGTGGAACTGTCTAGGAGTTGCATCCTCAAATCAATAGAATGGTGAGAGAATACATAATTATTTTAAAAATGGAATCAGTATTAATTTTATCATATTAATGAGAATAATAATACAATATAACATCATAGATTAATAAACATATTTATTACATGACATACTTGTATAGATAATATACTTTTTAAAATTTGTACTATAACAGTCAATATAGCTTGTAGAAAGGCAAGAATAGATAGCTTTGTTATCCCCTACTTCTACACTTTTTCAAGGGAGACTTTGATCACTGACAGGAGAGAAGGCAAAAGGTTGAGGCCAGAGGTTAACTACTCTGCTCTCCAGAGAGAGAGGGAATACTGGGCTAGAATTATATCTATCTTCTCCTTAAATATTGTTAATCTAGGGAAAGTAACTATAAAATTAAAACTAAACTCCTGATTGCTATTCATTAAGGGGAGAAGGGAAACCCCCAGTCTTTATTTCCAAGGCTTGATTTTCTTCCAATTAAAATTGCTGAGGGAACATATATAGCAAATAGCCAAGAAACCTATTTATCCAAGTTGATAGCAAAACAGAAATCAGAGAATATATGTATATGCATATATATATATATATACATACATACATACATCTACATACACAAAAACATATGCCGAGACAATACTTTTTGAAGAAACTCTGCTAATTGGAGCAAGATATCTCAGCTCAACCAAGAACTCCAGTTCTAATCCAAGGGGAAAATTCCCCAAAATTTCTAGTATCGCAAGCTGAGAATAGGTACATGATAGAGACTGCCAACTCCTTACATGTTGTCTTCTTCACAGAGTCTTTCTTTCCTTCAGGAACCTGAAGAGAGGTTAGCAACATGCATCTTCTCCCTTAAAGCAGTGGATTAGAAGGTCTCTGGATCTCCTTTGCACTCAAACTTGAAAACTCTGCCTCTCATGCATGGATGGGGCATTAATTTCCAAAAATTTACAGAAAATTATATTCCAATGGATTTTGTGTTGTGTTACAAATGAATTATATAAAGGCAGTGTGATATAACAATGAGTACATAGTTTAGTGTCAGAAAGACCTGGATTGAAATCCTCCCTCACCATCTTACCAGCTCTGTGACCATGAACAACTCACATAACTCCTGTGGGTGCCTCAGTCACCTTACCATGTTCTACTTACTAAGAGGTAGTTGCAAAGAGGTTTACTAAGAAGTCATAGAAAGGTTGCAATATGCTTTGGTTGAGGGATTTTCTATTCCAGGAGTTCCTCATGATTATGAAATCAAAGATCATTCATGCATTTGAGTATAATAATAACAACAATAACATTTCTTATTCTATTATTATTTATTATTAATAATTATAGCTAGAACTTACATAGCACTTTAAATTATGGAATGAGCCTTACAAATATGATCTCCTTTTCAACTCATAATACCCTGGAAGGTATATGCTATTATCATTCCCATTTTGTAAATGAGGAAACTGAGGCAGACAGAGATTAAGAGATTTCCCCAAGGTTATACTATTATGAAATGTCTGAGGCTCAACTTGAACTCAGGTCTTTCTGACTCCAGGTCCATTATTCAATCCGTGGTACTACCTACTAGCCTTATATAGCTTCTGCAATGTATTAATTTCATAGTAATTATTTTATTGTTAGTAATAATAATAACAACAATAATAATAATAAACTCATACTTACATGGCTTTTTAGAGTTTCCAAAGCACTTTCCTTGCAGAAAATAAAGGATGGGGTAGCTTACCTATTATTACATCCATTTTTTAGATTACAAAACTGAGGCTTCCACCACTTAAGTGACTTGTTCAGGATCTCACAGTGACAGGTGTGGCATTACAATTTAGCTGAGCCTTCTGATTTAAAACCAATGTTCTTTTAACCATACTGTCTTCCAACTCTCTTCACATTTAAGTATAGTGACAATTAGATGCTTATCTGATATTTTAAGCTTGTCGGGGACAGGGACTATCTTTTGCCTTTTTTTATATTCCCAGTACTCATACAGTACCTTACACATAGCAAGTACTTAATAAAATGTTTATTGATTGATATATGTTCTGCTATAACTTTAAGGTGTAAGATAAGGCTCATATTTTTTAACTGTAGTAATTTCTTTGAAATTACTGTATAGCCTTGCTGAAAATGCCTGGGGCTTCCTGATAGCTTGTGTTCACATAAACCTGGCTTTGCTATCAGAATGCCACAAGCCTGATAGGCAATTTGATGAACTTTCCCCATCTGTCCTTGATAAGCATTCAGATTTTTCCCCTAAGCTTCCACAGTAGGAATGGTGGAGATGGACTGTTTGCTTCCGTGTCCATGGTTACAGCCTTGGTGCCCACCTGACACATCTTCTTCATCAGTTTAGAGAGCACTTTCCTGGCTTCCACTAGCACAGAACATGAAGCAATGAAATACTCCTAGTTTTTGGCAGAATTATCTTCTGACAGCTCCCAGAATTGGGAGCCATATACATACTATTATTGAATATAGATTGAAATAAAATTGGAAGTTCTTCAGGGATAAAGGAAACATCATTAGTCCCATTGTTGCAAACATGAATCATGTTCAAAGTTGACCATTCTTCATCTTTTTTTTTTTTTTTTTGCTTTTTTGGTTAGGCAATCGGGGTTAAGTGACTTGACCAGGGTAACACAGCTAGTAAGTGTCAAGTATCTGAGGCCAGATTTGAACTCAGGTCTTCCTGACTCCAAGTCTAGAGCTCTATCTACTGTTCCTCCTAGCTGCCCCCAAAGTTGACCATTCTTAAGAAAAACACAATGCTATCTGCGTTACCTATCACTTAGGATTATATAGCTCTTTAAACAACATTAAGGTGAGCAACTGAATAGTGAAAAATGTAGTCAAATTACAACATATAGATGAATAAAAACAAATCTGCCTTCTTTTACTCCATACTGAATTGGATTAAACTTGTTCCTGTTTGAAGATGCAACTCAATTCTAAAATGTTTTATAGTTATAGAATTTTATAGAAAAGAAGCTTTGCACAGGGGATAATGAGTTGTCCTTAGAAGTCAAATGATCTGAGTTCAAAACCTACCTCTGACACACATTGGCTATATTGGCATGGGCAAGTCACTTAAATTCTCAACAAACTAGACCATTTTAAAAAGACTATTAAGTTGTGCGAGAGTATCACTACAGGGAGCTTTCTATACCAAGAACATACCAAGTGTGGAGAACAGGGAAAGGGGGAAGACATTTGAGTAATATGTATATTTCATGTTTTTATTTTTTAAGAAGTGTATACAATATCCTTGTGTGAGAAAATAAGTAATATACACTTAATTCAGATATAGGGAAATTAAGATGAAATAAGGATCTTACTAAATTTGCTTAGATAAATCTAGAAGTGGAAATCCTACTAAGACAGCTCTGTTTACTAAATGTTTCTTGAGAATGTGATATGTTATTTTCCTTAGCTTTCTCATTTTTCTAGCTTCTTCAAGAGACCCAATTTTTGCTTTTAACTGATAGCTGAAATCCCATTACAAATCAAGTCATGATAGTTCTACATAATGTTCTTCATGCATGAAAGTGAAGAAATAACCTAATACTGAATGAGACAGATCTAATTATATCGATTAATAAATGGGCTATAACTTTAAAAGGAACTTACTTCATCAAAGCCCTGAAAGAACTCTTAGGTACAGGACTTAATATTGGTCTTAATCCTGCCTAGTGATGAAGTTACTCTTAGGTGTAATTTGGCCCTCCCAGAGTGGGCTAATTTTTTTTTATTAAATTATCTTAATAAAGCACTGCTTTGCTATGTGGTTTGTGTCCCAGTGACCTGAAGAAATAAGGACACTGCTTAAAGGACCAGAATAAATTATTCACCCTGTAGGATTTGACAGATTACATTTTAATTCACTCTGCAAATAAATATTGCATGAAGTACCCACTAAGTGCAGTGTATTGTGCCAAGTGCTGGTGAAAATATAAGGACTATCTATTCATTTACTTATTCATTCATTCATCTGTTTATTTATTTAAGGATAGTCTTTGCCCTCAAGGAGTCTGCAACCTATTTATTGAATATAATAAATGTAGATTTTATTTTCATAGAACTAGAAATATTTAGCCCAATAATAGGCATGTTCTGGTAAATGTTTAACAATCAGCTCTCCAACAAAATGTACACATGATGTACTTTTAAACTAATTTGAATCTTCAGTATTAACATTTCACCTATTACTTTCTTAAGTCTAGAAATCAACAAAACAATAAATCAAGCCCTGATCAGTAGTTTTGAGGATTTCCAAAATGTAAACAATCACTCTGAAAATTTAACAATCAGCTCTTGCAAGCAGGGAGCTGGCTCTACTGAACCCTGTGCATAAGCCTTAATTCCATCATTTGTAAAATGGAGATAATGATATTCTCACTATATACTCCATAGAGTTTCTATGAGGATTAAATGAGATAGTGTGTGTGAGATTATTATGTAAGTCATAAAATGCTATATGTAATGTACGAAAGGTTTGGAGGAGAATTAGACACAATGACAATAAAAGCAAACTGTGGTTGGCACATAACATTATTCAAAAAAATGGGAACACAATTAGAGTATTCTTGCATTTTCAGGTGGACATGAGATTTAATGTACCACCTCTACTTTATAGTCTGTGTGTGATCAAATATGGTTCCAGGAACTAGCTGAAACTACTACATAAAACCCTCCCAGGGATTCAGGTCATAGGAGAAAATGTTTGCACAGGTATAAAAAATTCTGTTGATCCTTAATGTAGATCCTTAATGTTCATCCCTACAGCATAAGGCAGATCCTTATGAATCAGAAATTCCATCTGCAACCCTTAAGGGCAATTCACTGGGCATATTTATCATGCTTTCAATAGCTTAGGCAAACTTTTGTTTTTATATCATAGGGAAACAGAATGGGAAAATAATGACCCACATACATACAGTGTTGTTGTTTTTAATGAAAAAATATTTTGTCTGGATGATATAAAATTATAAATGAGGGGTGCTAGAATTAAATGAATGGAAAGACCACCATTTGCTGGTCTCGATTAGCACTAACTCCTAAAAAAGATAAAATTAGAAGTAAATGAATAACTCCTAACATATCCAATTCAACTCCCTGGTGACAAAAAATTAGAGCAGCCAAAAAAGCAGTAGGTCATCTTACTAGTGTGCCTTTGAAGAGAAAGGAGTCTGAGGTGCTATTTTTAATCAGGCATTCGCTGATGCAAGAATCAGCTCCTTATCTGTGGCTTAATCTGCACATATTTGTAGTTATGTAGTAGGTGATGGGCATAGATTCTTGAATGTTTGATTCTTTTTCAGATTCAAAATGAATGCTCTATGCATTAAGAAGGAAAAAAAAGTTTCTTAGTGGTTTCCATAAGCATACTCTCCACTGGATTACAAAGAATTCATATGCACAGTCTAAGTAAAGTCTAATACTCCTCTTTACTTAGCAATCAGGATTTATTGTTGACCCTCCTACTTTCACCTTTCACTCATTCCCTTTCCTCTTACATGGTATATTTCTAGGAGAAGGAAACATCTAGGGGTCAGTGATCAAGAAGCATTCTGTTATTAGTTCTTCTATTCTCCAAAGTAGTCCAATGAGTACAGGAGTTACACTTTGGTCATGTATTTCTTGGCCCATTTTTAATCAGTAAAAGAAAGATTTGATGAATGGAATGGAGAGGAGTTGGAAAAGAGCAGGTATTTCAGGTGAGAAGTGAAAAGATGTTCAAGGTCAGCCTGTGCCACTACCTAAGTGACCTCTCTAAATCTCGGATAATTCTCTAAAATACTCAAGTTGAAATCTGTGTGACTAGAGGGCATTCTCACACAGCTTAAGCCATCTTCAAGTTTATGAAAGTATGGGGTGATACTAAAGTTTTGGAACTTCTCTTAATGCTAATAAAGAGAATTTGATAAAATTCTGGAGATCTCAGAAAAGAACAACAACCCTCTCATAGGGTTTGATTGCAAGATCTGTATATGTCTTGGATTATAAACTTATTACAAACTTTTATTATAAACATTATAAACTTATATCACACTAGTCTGGGTAGCATACACATCTCTTATTTTTCTGGCTTGTTATTTCTTTATGGTAATTAGAATTTGGAAGAATATTTAACAAAGTAAAAATACATAGCAGAAATGAAAATAAAGACATTATCTAGGTAATGGTTTTTCTAGATATATACACAAGAATAGAAGTTTTATCAATATGTATTCAACTAGTCATAATGAAAATAGTTAAGAAAAGGAGAATGGAGATATATTTTTGCCATGTTCTATTATTAGATTTCTTTTTCCACATCTTCCATGGGTATACAATCAATTCTACTTTAGAGTAACTCTAAACATTTTACAGCTGGACACCTTAGCTTGAAATCCAGTAGATGACATATTGTCAATTATTGGCAGAGGTGCAACTTTAGGGGGGTGATTAATGAGACAACTCTTCTTCACTGCCTCACCTTGACCATTCCAATCCCATTCCCATCTAGTTATGAGATCAAGATATAAGCCTGAGGTAGATGGAGGATGACAGGTCTGCTTAGGCAAAAGGTTATAGAGCATATACGGATCGTGAATAAGATGGAGTGGCAGGTTGGTACTTGGTTGGTATGTACACTGTTAAAAAAAATCTCACAAAGAATGTGTTCAGAGTAAACCATAGGGCCATAGTCTTTTAAAACTGAGAGAGATCTTAGGAATAATACCGTTTGTCCTCTCTTTTCAGAGATAGGTGATTTGCCCAAGGTCCCACAGGTGGTTCTTACTCACATACACTAGTTTGTTTTTGTTTTTGTTTTTGTTTTTTTGCTACAGTATGAGCAATTTACTATCTTTATTGCTTACTAAATGACTAAAACAAGAAATACTTCATGATAAATGTGCTATATTAGAGAGCTGAAAGATAAAATGTAATATGAAGTTTGAAGAGGATATGTTATTAGCTGGAGGATCAAGGAAAATTTCATGGAGAAGGTGACATTTAAGTTACAGTAAAATATTTGGAGGTGGCAGTAATTCAATAGGCAAAGAAGGATTTGAAGAATGCTTAATAATAGGGAACCAAAAAACAAAGAAAAAAATTTCTGAGGCTGCTCAGTACAGTACACTTGAGGACATAAAGTAGAATCAAATGGTATATGACAGAACACTATTATGTCATGATGTATGAGGAATTATGTAAAACTTACATTCGCATTTGCATCATGTGTACAAGCAGCAGTCATTGTATGGAACTTACACTTGGCAATGATGTGCATATGCCAATTTCTTGATGGCAATTGAGTGCCATGATGCTTCATGGCAAACAATAACACTGTGTATTGAGCAAATATGTGTGTGTGTGTGTTTTGAGAACCACTGGCCTACAGTGTAGAATAATTGAAAAGGAGTGTTCAACAGATTGGGTAGGACTTTGATGGCTAGGCAGTTGAGTTTGAAGGTTACTTGGCAGAAAATAAAATAGCAGTGAAGATTTTTAAAAGAAGTATAGGATAACCAAATCTGTGCTGAAGAAAGATTAATCTGTCAAGATAAGCAGATTTAGAGGGGGGAGGGATCTAATGTCTAGTTGGGACAATATTGCAATAATCAAGGGAGGCAGTAATGATGATCTGCAGAATAGGAACAATCCAGATATAGAAAAGGGAATGAATGTTAGAGGTTTTTTAGATGTGTAACTCAGGGAAACAGAAGAAGAGGATTTTTATTCTGTCGAACTCAACATAGAAATTAAACTATTCAATTGATATTAAACATATTTTTGCTATAATTCACTGACATGTTTATTTTATTATTCCATGTGAACTCAAAAGCCATTAACAAATCAATACCATTGAACTTAACCTAAACATTGCTATAATTTTTTAAACTGCAACTTTCATATATGTGTGTATCTTTATACATATATGAATAATTATGTACATAAAATACATATATTTCTGTTAAATTTATGAAGCTCAAAGTTCTAATGTTTTTGGGGAGGGCACATTTGAAAAAAATTAGAGATTTCCTGTCATATAACTAAAAAAATACATTAGTAATTAAAACTGCATGAATACTCATATCTGAACATGGCATCTGTCCCTTATAACAATGAAAACCACCTTTTGGGAAAGGATAATGTATTTTCCTTGCATCACTGAGCTTCTCATTTTGGCACCTCTCTATAAATATAATTATGAGATATATATGCAGCCGCTGCTAACTCCCATTAATGGGAGTAGATGCATCAATGACCCCCATTATACTGAGGCAAATAAACTAGTACTCTGTCTCTGTGGCATACATGGACCATTTAAATCTTTCCCCCACTAGGCATAAGAATTGAACACACTCAGTCAAATTGCACCTATGCATCCATTACAATTTAATGCAAATTGTTTATCAATAACTTGAGGGTTTTTGTTTTTTAGTGTCTTAATTTCTCCGAAATTCTGCAAACCACTTTAGGAAAATTGCTTGGACTCTGTTGGTGAGGAGGCTCTTGTTGCTGGAAGGAAAATCAGCAATGTCTTCCCATTGTCCTGGCCCCACACATGCTATTTTTATAGTCACAGGGTATTCAACCAGAGAAGAAAGAATATGCCCCATGCTAAGCATACTCCAATTCCTGAACAATTCCCTGCTAAATTTTTATGCACCAACTACTGGGGCTAAAACACTCCAGAAGGCTGAATTTGTAGACTTTACATTTAAGTGCCTTTAATGAGTTTGTATTTAAAATGCAAGTGATTATTTGCATATTATGAAGCATACTCTGATTTTTATAAGTCATACATAAAATTCTCCTTTTCACCATGGGGATTCTAGGTGGTGGGGGTAGCCTGATTGTATAACATTCAGAAGCAAATCTTCTAAATTAAACACCTCTACCCCAGCATGATGATAGGATAGGTCTAAATTAACATTCAAATGTAATTATTAAATCTGGAGTTAAGGGACTCTCTACTTTCTCTGTCCTTTGTGTCCATTGAAACATTTAAAAAGAATCAAATAAGTTTTGCTATTCATATATCATTTTTCCCACGAGATCATTAACACCCACTGTGGTGAATTTCACCTGTACACTGTCTGCTGAATCATCACAGCTAACAGTTGGAAGCCAAATCTGAGACCATTTTATCTATTTCTACCTGTCTAAGCATCAATGACCAGCAGTCATCACACTTCTTTAAGTTCATTCCAATATGAAGCACCTCTAATTATTAGAAAGATATAACTTAGATAACAAGCATGCATCAACTTCTTGGCAGCTTTTGAAATGAACCTAGTTCTCCTCCTAGTGTTTCCCCCCTTCTCCAGGATTTCTCTTGCATATCCCTTTATTACCCATCATACATAATATTTATCAATGTTCATGTTATATTTTCCCGGTAGAATCAAACCCCAAGGAAAAGATACTGCATTTCTTAAAAACAACAATTTTCTAATTTGGGGTAGTGAAATACATTGTTAAATGCTTCACATATTATTATACTAAATTTGAGAACCACAAACTATTTTTTAAAAGTTTTATGGATGCTTTTTTTCTTCATAGTTAACACTTATGTCTGAATATCTTTTCCTCCATCCAATGAACCTTTCTTGTGGTGATGAATATGCAAAATATATTCAAACATTAAACAAAAGATAGTTTAACAAAACCAACTAATATAATGACTTAAGTTAGGTGAAATATGTAATATTCCATGCCTATGTTCTTTCACCTCTCTAACAAAAGAATAATTCTGCCATCCTTTTTAGCCCCAATAATTTTATCCATAAACTTGCCATATTTTCACCTTCTTCTAAAAGGTTTCTTAATTGTTCTGCTCAGTGGTAGCAAAGGAAATGTTGAAATATCCCCATTTGTTTCTGGTGTTAAGTTTATTTTTCTCTTAAAAATCTAGCTGATATCCAAATGGGTTTTTTCTTTGCTCTGAGAATAAAACATAGCCTTTGAATGGTCCTTGGAAAAATTGGTATTACATTATGACTCCACTTTAGAACTAGGAGCAATAACTAGAACATAATTGAACCAAATAAGTAACTTAAAAATAACTAACTTTACCATAATTTTCATGTACTGGAATTATATATAATATACCATACTCAACTATAAAGTGTTGTTCTGTGTAATTATACATTTTCTCCAATTATGTAGCCATGGCACATAGTTCACTCTTAAATCAATGCCAAGGCTGTGTATAATAGGTCAGTAGAAATCTGTACAGTTTCTTGCTCCAATTGAGATTACCATGTAGGTGGAGTTAATCAGTGGAAGGAGTTACCAGTTAATTAAATCCCTTTCCAAAGTGTGCAGTCATCTATAACAAACCCAAGGGACATATAATTCAAAAAGAGGAAACAGTTAGCCAACTGGTGCTTCAGAACATGGTCTGTAAATAAATCGGTGGTACTGAATACATAATATATATATGCACAATAATCAAAGCTAGTTCTTTTTAAAGCAAGTCTGACTAAAATATACTTGCTTGTCTCCCTATGGTATAAAATATCTTTCCATCTAATAGAAGAATAGGTGTTTAAAGTTTTTTTTCCTTCACATTGTTTTGCACATTCATAAAATAAATAACAATTTCAGTCTTGATCTTATGACAACATGAACCCAAATTATGATGAATAAAGGAAAAAATAATGCAGAAATAATCTGTTTAATACTAAGAGCAATTAGTTCCTTTTGTGCTTTCAATTTTTTTCCTAAGATGTGGTAACTGCCCCTAACTTTCAGTAGGATACACTAGAATGATTGCCGATAGTGACTTTTTACACAATTTATCATAGGCAAAACTTTTTTCCTCAGTTTCCCTAAGTAAGGATCCAACATCAAAACATTTCTAGTCGACAATGATATAGAAAGACTGATAAGACATGAAGGGAGGTAAATTCCTGAATGAGGAGTTCAATAAGACCTCCTGATCTCTTCTTCCATTATTCTGAGAGGACATCAGTCATTAAAAAAAAAGTAAGGAAAAGATGAAGACAATGACAAATCATCAACTTGTCAAAGTCAACTTTCATCTTTCATGTGTATTCCCTTACACCAGCTATCTCCTACTCTAGTCATCTACTATAAAACTCTGAGAACAGTACCTATCTTAATACAATTTTAATATAGCATATAGTACTATATGATGTATGGCACATAAAGATTTTATTGTCTTTCTACTAACAAGCAAGGCTATTCAAGATACTGTTTCTTTTGCTCAATTTTTGGTCCCATCATCCCCTCTCCATGTTATTTGACATAATGCCACTACAACTTCTAAAGTAACATTTGACTATACCAGTATAATAAAGATGACAGTGCTATCAAAGTTAATTTATAGTTTTAATGCTGTATCAATTCAGCTATCAAAGGGATACTTTACACAACTTGGAAAATAACAAAATTCACTTATGAAAATAAAAGAAATAATGAAAATATATATGAATGGAGTTTGATTAGTAATACCAAATACAAACTATATTATAAACAATTCAAAAATGTTGAATGACTTGCCCAGTACTCCAATCACCAAACCATGCTACTCTCATTTACAGTATCCTAATAAAAATTAAAGTGCTTATAATGAATACTAACATTCAAAAATGATGATACTGGGACTCTGGAAGATCACTCATAGCAAAGAAAATTTGTTATATTCCTAACATTCTATGGAGTTAGGCAAAACAAGCGAGATAACTAGTAATTAGATAACCAGTCAAATTTTTGAAAGCTGCTGTTTCCCTCTAATGGAATCAATAAATATTTATTAAGCACCTACTATTATTTCATTGGCATAGGAGACTCCCTAAAACCTTATGCACAATGTAGAGCCTTAGAGAGATGTGAGGACACTGGAGGCTAAGTGTCTTGCCCTGGGTGACACAGGAGATATGTGCCAGAACAATGACTCATATATATTTTCATTATTTCTTTTATTTTCATAAGTGAATTTTGTTATTTTCCAAGTTGTGTAAAGTATCCCTTTGATAGCTGAATTGATACAGCATTAAAACTATAAATTAACTTTGATAGCACTGTCATCTTTATTATACTGGTATAGTCAAATGTTACTTTAGAAGTTGTAGTGGCATTATGTCAAATAACATGGAGAGGGGATGATGGGACCAAAAATTGAGCAGAAGAAACAGTATCTTGAATAGCCTTGCTTGTTAGTAGAAAGACAATAAATCTTCCTCACTCAGGCTAGCTGTCTAGTGTTCACTTCTCCAATCTCCTATGTTGCCTTTCATAGGCCCAGTCAAAGCATCTACTCAGTGCAGAGCAAACAGCTAATTGCTGAGTGAGATATACAGTTGGTAAGACGTGATCCTTGTACTCAGTGAAACTCCAGTCTAGCAACTAGACCAGGTAACACCAGATAATTTTAAAATGCACTGAGTTATGTGATAATTCAATTCATTAAACATTTGTTAAGCATCTATTGTGTTACAGATGCAACACTAGAGAGTTGTAAATAAAATGCTATCTGAGTTTTAAGGAAGAAAGTTGTTATCAAATGGGAGGGCAAGGTGCTTAGGGAATGTTTCCTAGTGGATTTGTGTATGAGTGTGTGGAGAAGAAAGGGCTCAATTCAGTCACTGTGAGAAAATGAGATATGGAATCAATAAGGAGAGAATAGGATTGTTGAGTAGCATTAAAGACTCAGCTGAAGCTATGAACAATAAAGTGAAAGAGGGGGAAGGATGAGAACCTTTGACTTAATTTATACATTTTCTTTCTTCAGGCTAAATACCTATTACCCCCCCCCCCAAAACAAAACAAAATAAAACAGATTTTTCATCTGACCCTTATAGAGGGTGGTTTCAAGTTTCCCTATCAAGCCAGTTGTTTACCTTTGTATATAATTCAGTTTGTCACTGCCCTTTTAAATATATGGCCCTACAAGGAGGCATTATTACAGATGTAGAATATGTTCAAACAAGCCTAAATCTTCTTACTGAAGAAGTTCAAACACAAAATCTTTGATCACATTCTTTAAGTACAATTAAAGTAACAGAAAGGCAAGACCCCCTGCCTTCAGGTGGAATGCATTTTACACAAATGACAACATGGTGAATGGAGAGGATATTGGATTTGGAGTCAGAGGACCTGGGTTCAAATCCTAGTTTTGTCCCTTACTACCTGTGTAACACTGTATAACTCATTCAACCTCTCTGGTTCTCAGTTCTCTCATTTGTAAAATTAGGCAGTTTGACTAGATAACCTCTGTGGTTCATTCTAGCTTTAAATCTATGATAATATTTCAAATATTGTATTGGAAACTTTCAAGAAAGAAATTGTAGAAACTCACCAAGTCATCAATTTCAATTTCTAACAATAACTCAAATTGTCTGTTGGGTAGTACGCTGTCATCTAACTTCCTAAACTGAAATTAAACACAGATAGAGAACAGCTGCCTCCACTCATCTCTACTCATGAGAACCCTAGGTTCCCAAAGACTATGCCAGTGGAGTTCAAGTTTTGGCAGGTCTTACCCAGCTGGAAAGGCTTCTAGTCACAGATTGCATTTCTGTTATAGAAGGACCAGCCTAGCCAAGTATAGAAAGGATCGTTACTTAAGCAGAGATCTAAGCATGTTGTTCCCATACTCAATATACTCCAGTGGCTCAATAATGCCTCTAGGAGAAAACATAAATGTTTAGCTTTTAAAACCCTTCAAAATCTAACGCCAAACTAATTTCTGGATACTCTAGAACTTATTTCCTTCTCAAATGGCTTTCACTCTTTTCCTCACAGACATTACTCCATGTCTCTCATCTTTGTGCCTTTGCACTGCTCATCTTCCATGCTTGGAATGGACTCTCTACTCACATCCATCTTAAAGAATCTCTGTCCTCCTTTAAAAGGAAGCTCAAGCAGCAGCTGCTAAATGAAGCCTTTTCTGATGTTCCTCAACTGCGAGTGCTGTCCTTCTTTAAATGCATTCTATTTAACAACCTTGGATTTGTTTCTTTAACTCTTTTCGTGTTTATTCAGTTTATGCATGTGTATACTTATCTGCTCCACAATTTCCTTGAGAGTATGAATTGGTTCTTTCTTTGAGTTTGCATCCTAGCATAGTACTTGGCACATAGTTTGCATTTTTAAAATGCTTGTTGGTTTTTTGATCCCCTAAGGTGTAGGTATTAGATGATGAATATTTTTGGCCTCCACAGCTCACCAGGATGGTCTACTACTAATGCTTATTGCATTGGTAGACAGGCCATTCACAATGAGGAAATTATTAGTTCCTTGAAATATTGAAGAAGAAAAGAGCTAACCATAGGTCTCCATGTGATAACCATTAATATTGGGAAATATTTGGAAAATTTCTTGTGTACTAATTACACTAGAAATTATTTGGGAAGATACATTCTAGGATATATGTGTAGTCTTGCAATCATAGATTGGATTTATTTGGATACCATTATGCACGGATTGATCAAAGATTTCTCTAAAAAAAGAGTGGAAGAAATCTTGATTATTTGATGAGATATATGTTTCTGTTTGTGTGCATGTTTCAATACAGGTTTAAAAAAAATAACTTTCTGACATTTTGATTGCTAGTTTAGAAATCTGTTCACCATGGACAACAGGTGCTATTCCCATCACTGCCAAAAACAAAACAAAACAACTATGCTTACTGCACTGTGTTAATTTCAGAACTTTTGTTAATGAAGGATTGTGGGTTTAAATGGCATATCACAAACAACACTTGGTATGGTAATTAACTGAACCTTCCTCTGATTAATTTCTTTGGCTTTACCTTCCTGGATAAATCATGAAATGTACTGCTTGGCAGGAAGTCCTTTAGTTTTGTTTTTTTTTTTCAGATTGGAAGATAAACAGAGATGTACTAAAACTAATCTACTCTATTAATTTTGCATTGTTGCTGGATTATCTTATGGAACTCACCAATGCTGAGAACATTTATGACATTTTCCAGCATGTAATTTCAATTGCAATTTTATGACTATTGAAGATGGCATTTGGAAAGCTGCATACAAATGTGAATAATTTTGTACCATTAGATTTTTCTTTAAATATTTTATTTTAGAGACAAACTTTTCACAACTGGTCTTTGAGGAAATCTAATGATTCCCAAATGTTATATTTTTAAAAGCCTCAACTGATTTCTCTAGGATCCTCATTTTCATTCTTCCCTTCTCACTCTTCCCCTAAATCTCTCTTAACTTAAAAGGTCAGTCAGATGGATAGACAGAAAAAGCAATGAACTATGACTAGGACAGAAAAGGGACACCCTGGCCAGCATGTAACAGAGAAGGGAACTGTTAAAGAGAAACAAAAGAGAAACTATAAAAACACAGATCTCTACTGATTCTATAATATCATTGTCAATAAGTATATGATTTCTCTCAAAAAATACTGGTCTCTAAAATCAAAATCATAACACCAGCTATGAATATATGTATTGATATTTTCATTTAAGCTCTTATCTTAATTTAATGAGCAAAGTATACACATGTGCACATCCTGAGAAACTCTGAGTGGTTATTCATATGTACTCAACTATAAGGATGTTGCTTCCATACCCTTTGTCTGCTACCATTGGTCAGCAATCTTTTATCTTTTGAGGTTTATTCCATCCATCTATAGCATGTAGTCTAGATGTTTCTTGTTATATACTCTTCTCTAGGTTATTCTTCCTTCCTTTCTCAAGAAGTTCAATACCTGGCTCATACTCTTTCTCTCCAATGAGATACTTGCCCTTCTACTTGGGATCTTCAACCTATATGTTAAAGTCTCTTCAAGCACATTGGCCTCCCAGTTCATCTGCCACTACTACTCCCATTACCAAAAGTGGCTTCACTTTACCTCAGTCATCCACAACTATGCTATCTTTATGTTTCTGAATTTAGAATTTACTCTCTGTTCACAATCTTTGCTAATTCTCTCTCTCTCTCTCTCTCTCTCTCTCTCTCTCTCTCTCTCTCTCTCTTTCTCTCCTCCCTCCCCCAACCCCTCCAGGAAACCTATTCTTTATCCTGACCACAGCTACATGTCACATGTCTAGCTTACCTTTTCCTCACATTTTCTCACAATTGTTTTGGTTTCATTTTTCTCTCTTCACAGTTTTCACTCTGGAGTTAACTAGTTCAACTTAACACTATCTTCTACCCTTTACTCTCATATCCTCTTGTCCCATTCACACCATCAACCTTCTCTAGTTATATTCCTGGCTCTAAATGCTGCTGGAAGTCTATTCATCATGATATCTAGATTCATTAAATAATTCTATTATCTATCTCAACAGGACTTTCACTGTTGTAGAACAAAACTGTCCTTCTTTCTTGATTCTCTATCCCATTTTGCCTGTAACAATTCAAAACCACCCCTTCAATCTGTAAACTCTTGATGACTCTTTTCTCACTGCTTCCACAGTCACAAATATCATTACTTCCTTTTTGGCTGAGAAAATCTACCATTATTCCCCTCATGTTGCTTATTCTATACTGCAAAACATCTTTCTATCTTTATGTATTCACTCTTCCTTTTCTCCTTTCTGAATAGAGTTCCCTTTATCCTTGCCCACACCAACACCTACCCTTATGTGTCACTGGTTGAATATTCTCTCTCTCTCTCTCTCTCTCTCTCTCTCTCTCTCTCTCTCTCTCCCCACACACAATCAGATTTCTACCTAGCAACAAACTCTTTTGCCATTTTTCTACTAAACTGTTCACATCTATTTACACTTTTAAATGATCTCTTTACTATTTGTTTATATGTCTCTTGCTAATCACTACCAAAGCCTTAGAAATAATCATGTACCCTTGTTTCCTCTATTTCTTCACTTCCTAGTTAACTCACAATACCTTGCAACCTTATTTCTAATTCTTCCTTGAAGAACATAGATTTGGAGCTGGAAGGGGTCTTAGGACTCATCTAATCCATCTATTCCCTCATTTTGCAGAAGAAAAACCTGTGGCCTACAGAGGTTCAATGATTTGCCCATTGTCATGCAGGCAATAAGTGTTAGAGGTGGGATTTGAACCCAAGTCCTCTGATTTCAGAACCAATACTTTTACTTTTAAATAGGTAAATATGATGTTCTTCATCTTCCTTATTCTCTCTGCAACATATGTTCCTATTTGTTACTCCCTTCTTCTAGGAATTCTTTCCTCCTTTAGTTTCTATGACATTCTTTTCTCATGGTTCTCCTGTTGCCTGTCTGAAAGTGCCTTCTCAATTTCCTTTGCTTGAATATTATCCATCCTTCTGTTCCATTAGTGTGAGTGTTCCATGGTGCTATTTTTTTCTCTACAAGGACTGAAATCTCATCAGTTCTCATGAATTACAATGTCATCTGTATTCCCCAAATATATATATTTAGTCTTGATCTCTCTCCTAAACTGTTGTCCCATTATCTGTTTGCTGCTAGATATCTTCAGGGATGTCCCTCCCATTTCAAACTCAACATATGCAAAACAGAAGTCATTACCTTTCACTCTACATCTAACCCTCATCCAAAGTTGCCTATTTCTGTAGAGGTGACTAGCATCTTCCAAATCAGTCAAGTTCTTGAGTATGGAGTCACATTTTCCTCATCCTCACACTCCATCAAATCTTGTTAAATCTATCCTAAAATATCTCTTACATTCATTCTCTTCTCTCCACTCATGCAGTCCTGACAGCAATTCAGGTTTTCATCATCTCCCACCTGAGCATTTGTGACAATCTACATGATATTCATAATTCTAGTCTCTTGACCCCCTATCTACTCTGTTCTAAATACAACTACCAAAATAACCTTCCTGATTACTCCTCATGCTGTGCCATAAGAATCTTATTTTTCTTAAAGTATAAAAATGAAAAGAGTTTTATTCAGGAGACCATGAAAGTCAACAGTTTATAATATTTGCCATATATTAACTATCTCAATACCAACATTCATAAGAAGACTCAAAAATTAAAAATATCCATGGAGGTTAAAAAATAACACATGAGGTATAATCTTCACTATCCTTTTTTGTGATGTGAAAATAGTGTTCATTAGATTTCCCCTTTCTCAATAGTTTTTTGTTTTGTAGATGTCTTCCTAATTAGCACAACTTTCTTCTACAGATTCTACCAATTTAAACTGATTCTTATAAGCAGTGTCAGCAACACTTTAGATTGAATAATGTTTTATGTGTTTACAAACTACTCCTTGTCTCACTAGAGCATTATCTTACTAATAGATATCAGTTCGGCATCAATTGATCTCAGCTCTTTAGTTGGCTAGTAAAGATCAATGAAAATGTGTATCAGAACTAAAATCACAAGATTACTCCCCACCCATGGGTATGTGTTTTTCTTTATTTGTTTGCTTGCCTTTTTGTTTGTGGGAAATGATTTTTTACATTTGTATCTCTTAATCAAAGGTCTTTCTGGATATTCCCCCTTTATCAGAAGTCAATCTATAAACTCTTCTATCTAGAATATGTTAATAGAATGCTTTTAAAGGATAACCTGGGAAAATAGTTCAGGCTTTGAGCAAGCATGAAGTGTGAAAAATTAAATTTCCATAAGAGATAAATTGAAAGGTAAGCATTTATCTTACAAAAGGATTCTTCACTTTACAAAAAATTCACAATATAGCTCTTTTAAAAAAGAATACTTCCACAGTGCATTCAAATATCATTCAATGTGCAAACATTTGCTTTATACATAATTATTCAGGAATACTTTTATTATGTAAAGCAAGGTGCACCTCTATTATTTCCCCAATTAAGAGAAAAGGATGCTCGAAAATAAGTAATTAATTTTGCCCAAAAGGGAAAAAAAACTTTAAAAAATGGATGTATAACATGAAATTTAAAACTATTTACTGTTGAATTCTACTCCACAAGTAGCCTAAGAGTCTAATCTAGCTGTCAGTGGTTCTTATTTGTAATCCACTTGATCAAATCCCAAAATAGTTGGTTTGAGACATTTCTTTCTAAAATCATTTTGATTCAAATTGAACACAAAATATAATTTGGCAAGTCCTAGAGAGAGAAACAACAGAAGATTCTGTGGGCCAATAGAAACTCCTCCTCAGATGCTTTAGAATTTAGGTATTTTGTGGGTAAGAATTTTTTCCAAACCACAGCTCCTAAATCCATCACTACTGTTCTTTACTATGACCAGTCAGCCAAAGAACACACAATAATAACAAAGGCATTTTAATTTTTCAATTAAAATGCAATGCAATGAATAAAATAACCACAGAATATTTCCTGATCCTATCTGCCAATAATCCTTAACTTTACTTTTCCTTAATGAGCATATACGAGTCACAATTCACAGTTCCTAAAGATATGTATATGTGTTCAGTTTATTCATTAAAAACAACTTAAATGAAAACATCTATCCATATACTCATGACTGATGTTATGCTTTTGACTTTAGGAAACCCACAGTTTTCAAGAGTCACTTTGTAAGCATGTAACTGTTAATGGTGATGATATGGAATACATAGAGATCTATATTTTCATAGTTTCTCTTTTGTTTCTTTTTAACAGTTCCTTTCTCTGTTACATGCTGGCCAGGGTGTCCCTTTTCTATCCTAGTCATTGTTCATTGCTTTTTTTCTCTTTATTCATCTGACTGACCTTTTAAGTTAAGAGAGATTTAGGAGTAGAGTGGGAAAAGGGAATAAAAATGAGGATCTTAGAGAAATCATTTGAGACTTTTAAAAATATGACATTTGGGAATCATTTAGATTTCATCAAAGATTAGTTGTGAATATATGTTGTCTGTTGTCCTTCATTCTCTAAAAGGATCAAAATGATATCACTATATTGAGACAAGTTACAGTGTGTCTGACTGGCTGATCAGATCAATACAAGCTCAGAAAGCTCTACATCAGGTCGGGCATAAATAATCCAAATATTGTACATCAATATACTGTGGTTATACTAAGTGGGAGGAGCAGACCTTTCAAAAATATGTAGTGAAAGTGAGACGCTTGTATGTTAGGAGAATGCACATATAAGAAACACATGTAATAAGAACTTATTAAACTGTAGTGAGGTCAAAGAAAATGACCAAGCTGTGATGTCTTGCTGGAGAACAAAGACAAACAAAAGTTCCTTTCAGAATTCTCTGGACATCATATCACCTATTATACTGAACAAAAGGGCTTCTAGGGTGTGTTAAACTATTTTATTTACCTCAGTATTTCTTAGTCCTTTTCTGTTCCAGGAAGTAGAGATACCATGATAAGTAGCTTTCTCCCTGCAGAGCAGGTTATGGTTACTCTCAATCAGCATTTTCACTCAATAGCTCTGAACTGTGCTTCAATTCTCTGTCAGGTTCCTGAGCCAACAACTGAAGACCTGAAGTTTTCTCAGTTCAGCTCTGTCAGCCAATGAATGTGAAGTTCTTTTCTTCATTCAGGCTGTACCAGATGGTGCTGAGAGTAGGCTCAGAAAAGGCATGTCCTTTGAACCTTTCTTAGAACTCTTCTGTTAACAGTTTTTCTTCTGAACTTTTCTTTAACCTAAACTCTATTGTCTTCCAAGTGTCTTAATTTGATTGTCATTTCACTTATGGTAAACAAACAAACAAACAAATCAAAACTGATTCTTAGGAATTATCCTGTGCCAGGTTGAAGTGTATTTCCTTAAAGTTCTGCTTTCTCAAAAAGAAAAAAAAAACAACTGAGAGATTAAAAAAGGTAAATATTTTAACTTTAGACCAGAAGCCTTTCTTTTCTATTCAAATAATAATGACTGTACTGGCTATTTCTAAAAGAATTTTTTGTTCCACTTTGTCCTCCAGCGACACATTACATCCTGATATTTCTCTGACTCCCCACCACAGCTTAGTAACCTAGATCAGGCATGGGGAGCCTGCAGCCCTGAGGGTAACATGTAGCCTTCTAGTTGAAGGGTGGGTGTGGCCCTTCAACTGAGTCCAAGTTTTATATAACAAATCCTTTTATTAAGGGGATTTGTTCTGTAAAGTTTGGATTCAGTCGAAGGGCCACACTTAAGGATCTAGAGAGCCAGATGTGGTTTTAAGGCCACAGGTTCCTCACCCCTGACCTAGATTCTTAATAGCAAGTCACAAATATGGATACATCCAACTTTACTATTTACTGTAATTAAAAAGATATAAAATAGAATCCTGGGCAGAGAGACAAATGAGTGCTTCCAAAGTAGTTAACTTTTGATAAGCAGGGCCCTGTCACCTGGATTTAGAATATGGCTGACTCTAACATGCAATTCAAGCAAAAGTACTGAACTTGGAGGAGAAAGACCTGAGTTCAGGTCTTCACTCTGCTACATGCTCCCCATTTTTGGAGAAGCCCCATTACCTTTCTAGGCATCAGCTTCTTCACCTTTAAAATGATAGGTGCTGACTAGATGGCCTCTAAAGTTCTTTCCAGGTCTAAATCCTATGATTATATAAGGAATAACATATAAGGGAGTATTCATACATTTGAATCTCACAAAACATGGTACCGCTAATCTACCTACTATAGCCATACATAAAGACTAGAAGGAAATCATCAATAAGTGCAAATTAAAACCACTCTTAAGGTTTTGCATTAAACCCATTAGACCTGCAAAGATGACAAAAACCAAAAATGGCAAATGTTGGAGAAGCTATGAAAAGATAGACACATAATTGTACAATTAGTAGAGTCATGAACTTGTCCAAATAATTTGGAAAAGTGGCAATTTTATTTCAAAAATCTTTAAAGAACTCATAACCCAAGGAGGTCAAAGACAGAGGGAAAAGTCCATATAAACAAACAATAACTATATCAGCATTTTTTTAAAGTAGGAAATAACAAGAAGGGAAGTTGATGTCCATTAACTCATGAATGGTTAAACAAATTGTGATATATAAATATAAAGGAATATTATTATGCCATAAGGAATGAAAAGTATGAAAAATTGAGAGAAACTTTGGAAGACTTGTTTGAACTGATGTGGAAAAAAAAAAGTAAGTAGAACCAGGAGTATGATTTACACAGAGATCATAGTGATGTAAAGGAAAACAACTTTGAAAGACTTTGGAACTCTCATTGTTTTTTTTATTACTAATGCAATTACCAATAATGATCCCAGAGGAGTTGATGATAAACCATGTCTCTCACCTGTCAGCAGAGAGGAGGCATAGAGATAGTAAGTGCAGAATGCGTGCATTTTCAGATAAAACCAATGTGTAGATTTATTTTGCTTGAATATGACCGTTTGTTATTTGGGAGTATAAGTTTTGGAAGGTCATTATTAGAAAGTTAACAGTGACAATTAATAAAATAAGAACATAAAATATTTCAAAAGAAAAATTTAAAAAGTATTATTGTTAGTCTATTAGAGGTTTCTCCAACATGATAGGTAGCAAACGTGGAAAAACAGAGAAAATGTAGCCACTACCTCCTTGAATCACCTTATGGGCTAGTGAGACAGATATCTAATTTGGCATTGTGGACTAGTGCAAATCACAGGGAAGTAAGTTATTTCTAGTCTCAAATAATTGGCAATACATGACAGACTCTTGGTATTTTTTTGAGACTAGGTCTTTCTATCTTACCTTTGCTGGAAGGGCCCAAGCTCACTGCTAAATGGCAGAAAAGTTTTGAGCTAATCTATTTCCTTGATGAGCTAATCTATTTCCATAATCTATTACCCTGGTTAGGTAGCCTGGCATTTCCTCATTCTCAGGAGATCACCACATTAGTGCCAGATTTAGGATAGATATCTATTTGGATTTAGCCTGACTACATCTAAGAACTCTGGCTAAATTAGTCCATCAGATTCAGCCTCCCTGAGTATCAGGCATCAGTATGTGACACCATGATGTACCTGGTGTTTTCTTAAGTTAAATTATTGAAAACTTTTTTCCCCCTTGGTTAAATAATTCATGTTCCTTAGATACATTCAGTAGGACACAAATAAGAAAAGTGGGCCACAGCTTTCATGACTTAGGGAATGTGAAGGAAATGCACATGGCTCTATTTGCTGTTTTGGTCTTTGTCTTTCATATTTCTTCCATGCTTTCATTTTTATCTGCCTTTCTCAAAGCCAAAACAAAAATCGCCACATACATTACTGCAAATATTATAAGAGAATCTCACTATAATATGGCTTATCATTATATGGATTCAGATATTTGTTGTTATTTTTTGTTGTGTCATTTCATTTGTGTCTGACTATTCATGACCTCATTTAGAGTTTTCTTGGCAGAGATACTGAAGTGGTTTGCCATTTCCTTTTCCAGCTCATTTTACAAATGACGAAACAGAGGCAACAGGACTAAGCAACTTACTGAGGGTCACAGAGCTAGTTAAGTGTCTGAGGCCATTTTTGAACTCAGGAAAATAAATCTTCCTAACTCAAGGCCTGGGGCTCTATCCCAAGTACTACTTAAATCAAAGTCCTAAAAACAACTGCACATTTTAAGAGAGTCAAAATATAGTTAGCCAACAAGGCCATGTTAATGTAATCTCCACCATAAGCATTAAAAATGCTCCAGCTGTACCTTCAAAGCAGTATGAGGTTGATTTGTTTATCTGGGGAGACAGAACAATCCAGTTTTCAAGGGTAATTTGAAATTACAATCAAGATCAGTAGTAACAATAGCAGATAATTATATTGCCTCTAAACAAAGAGTTAATAATAGGATAGATATCTGAAGGCTTATTTAAACAATGCAAATGTCAAGGGGCTCAATTTTATTTTTTATGTTTATGGTTTTAAAAAAAAAAAAAAACCTGACTAAGGAAAATGGTAGTACCTTTTGCCGAGGTTTCTTGGTTCAGAATCTGGGTCATCTTTGGCACTTTTCTCTTCATCCCTCTCATTTATGCTTTTTAATTGTCACCACATCTTTTCCATTATTCCATTAAAATGTCTCATATATAGTTTTTCTTTTCCATTCCCGTTAGTACCACCTTGCCTCAAAATTTTTACCTCACACCCTGTAGTTCATCCTTCCTTTTAGAAAAGGACCAATGTACCATATCACACCTATCAGACTGGGCAACATGACAAAACAGGAAAATGATAAATGTTGGAGAAGATGTAGGAAAATTGGAACACTAATGCATTGTTGATGGAGTTGTGAAATGATACAACCATTTGAAGATTAATTTGGAACTATGACCAAAGGGCTATAAAAGTGTGCATACCCTTTGACCAAGCAATGGCACTTCTAGGGCTATATCCCAAAGAGATCATACAAATGGGAAAAGGACCCACATATACAAAAATATTCATAGCAGCTCTTTTTGTGGTGGCAAAGAATTGGAAACTGAGAGGATGTCCATCAATTTGGGGAATGGCTGAGCAAATTGTGGTATATGAATGTAATGGAATATTATTGTGCTATAAGAAATGATGAACAGGCTGACTTCAGAAAAACCTGGAAAGACTTGTATGGTCTGATGCTGAGTGAAATGAACAGAACCAAGAGAATGATGTACACAATAACAGCCACATTGTGAGATGACTAATATTGATAAACTTAACCCTTCCCAGCAATACAAGGATCTAAGACATCTCCAATGGCCTCGTGATGGAAAATGCTATCCACATCCAAAAAAAGAACTATGGAAGTTGAATTGCTATTTTTTTCTCTTCTGTTGAGTTTTGTTTCCTCTTTCTGGTGGTTCCTCCCATTGGTTCTAATTTTTGCTTACAACCTCACTAATGTGAAAATATGTTTAATAGGAATATATTTGTATAGCCTATATCAGATTGTGTGCCATCTTGGGGAGGGTGGTGGGGAGGAAGGGGGAGAAAAATTTTAAATTCAAAAGCATATGGAAGTGATTGATAAATCAAAATAAATTAATAAAAAATTAAAAAAAAAAGAAAAAGACCAATGACAACATAAGGTAATGCCTTGACTTGTGAGTGAACTGAATTTAAATGAAGCAGAGTTGCACAAAGTCATCAGCCTCACTCTCTATTCCTGAGTCATTGAAGTCCAGAGGCAAGACAAAAGTCAGCATGACCAGCAATGGTCTGGGATTCAGTGAATAACCTTGGTATCTCTAATATCTAACTAGCTCTAGGTGATTCACAGCTCCTGCTTCAGGTATGTACCTTCATAGCTGTTTGAACAAATTGTTCTCATTCACCTATTCTACTGGAGGAAGTCTTCAAATGCTTGGGGGGTAGATAGTCCTATAACTCACCAATGAATGGGTAGCCTAACAGTTATGCTCAACCTGGTTTAGCCCAGCTGCCAAAACAGTGATAGACTGTATGCCTATTGATTGGTTTATTATTTTTAGAATCTACCCAATCCACCAAGGGAAGTCTTCACATGCTTGGGATAGACAGCTCCACCTCCCAACTCACTGATAGGTTTGAGGCCAGTTAGTTAGTCTCAATCTGGTTAATCCTATCTGCTGAGATGATTTTACTGGGGGTGTTGGCCACTGCACATACCATAGCTTCTTGGAGCCACAGGTGAGAGCTGTGTGCTTGATGGACACAAAAGATAGATGAGCAGCCGTGAAAAAAGGTTCAGCAAGTCCTCACACTGGATGTGATAGTCCTCCTTGAACATTCCACACAGCCTTACACCTACATAAATAATATAGCCCCCCCAACTATGTTTTCTTTTTTTCTCCAATATATCTTGAACACTGCTGAAAATTACTTTTGCCATAGTAACATAGTAAGAACTGACATTTATGTAGATTATCATGGCTTACAAGGCTCTTTACGTACATAATTTCATTTGATCCCCATAAAAATCCCTGTGAGCTAAGAAGCAAATGTTCTCTCATAGATGCAAATTCTTTTCCAGAACAATTGAACCAATTCTCAACTCTACCAATAGAGAATCAGAATATCTTTCTTTCCGCATGGGTGCTATATTGACAAACTAGAGCACATGCAGAGGAAGGAAAGAAATAAAGTGTCTAATATAACAGAAACTGTTCTAAGGGCTTTGAAAATACTGCACTTGAACCTCCCAACAACTCTGGGATATAGGTGCTATTATTATCTCCATTTTATAGTTGAGGAAAATGAGGCAGGCAGAGGTTAAGTGACTGGCCCAGGGTCCCAGAGCTAACAAGTTCAAATCTGAACTGAAATCTTCCTGCTCTAAGTCCAGTACTCTAGCCACTGCTGCACATAGCTACCTCTAAGAAAAGAGTGACTATAATGGTAGAAAACCAGAAAATAATGCTATGTAAGGACTGGTTGAAGGAATCATTAAGTTTTGAAGAGTCAGCATATGGGAAAAAAATGACTTGTTCTTGTTGGGGGCATGGAGAAAGAAGGCTAAAACTAGGTCCAATTGGTTGAAGTTCCTGGGAAATGTATTTAGAATTTATATAAACCAAAAAAATAAACTTTTCTAGCAATTCAATGTGCTTAAAAATGGAATGGGCCATTTTAGGGAGCAGAGAGATGGTACTCTTCAAGCAAATGCTATCGGATCATTTGAAAGGGAAATTATAGATAGAGATATACCCTACTCATACAGAGACATCGCAGGCTTAATCTGTAAAACACACAAGACATTCCTCAAATGGTGTATAAGTCAGAATATCAATGGAAAGTGAACTATTTCAAATAGACTAAAAGATTCCAAAATCTATATTGACCAATATGGCCTATCTTTTGGATGAATGTTTATAAATACGGTCAAAGAGAATGAGAGTCTCAGGAGGTCACTTCTAGGTGAAGTGATGAGAGGGATGCTCCCTGTATAAAAACCTAGCTAAATATGTAATGTCTGCACTCTTAATTTCTTGCTCTGCCTGCTAGTTCTCTCCTCCTCCATAGACTATATAAGCTGTTGTAGGTGGTGCTGCTCCAACAATTTGTCTAGTCAGGCTGACATGGCTGTCATCTTATACAATGCAATCATCTCAAAGAGGAGGAAGTCAATAATTCTGCAGAAGATTTATGGAAATTGAACTATTTTAAACAGTAAGAGGTCATTCTGCTACTCTCTGCAAAGGCCTACTGTGTCATATTAGAAATCCCTATGCAAATCTTCCTGTATCACCTAGACTTTCTTTATATAAATCAATTTATAAAGTTTATATTTTTAAAAATCAACTTTCAAGCTAATTTAGCATAACTGGTATTGAAAATTTTAAGTAAAAGCAACTATGGGCATAAATGGTCTACTGGTATCATACCATCACCAAGAATTCACATGCACTCATAGTTATTTATATTTCTTATCAGCAGAAAAAAGAGTGTGTTTCAAAAAGGATTGGTCAAAGATACTGTTACATGCTGACATATTCAAAATTTTCAAAATAAACAAAGAACTGGAAGCACATTGAGAGCCTACAGATTATGGAATGTATATAGAGTGATCATGGAATCATTGGTTTTAAAGCTAAAAGATATGTTTGGAGTCATTAATCCAATGCCCTTGTTTTCCAGATGAGGAAACAAAAATTTAGAAATGTTAAATGACTTGCCTGAGGTAAAATAGCTTTTTAGCAGGAAGGGTAAGATTTGAACCCAGATCTTTCTGACTCCCAATCCAGCCTAATATCAATTTTGCTATGGCTAAACAAATTGTGGTATATGAATGTAATGGGATATTACTATGTAGTAAGAAATAACAAATATGAGGAATTCCAAGAAACATAGGAAAATATGAATGAATCAATATAGAGTGAAATAAAGAGAGCAGAATAATATAGACAATGACAACAACAATCTACATTAAAAGAGCACTTAAAGAAGCCCAACTCCAAGTAATTAAAAAAAAAACCCCATAAAACAACAATAGTCCCGGAGAAGATATAATGAGATATATACTCCTCTCCTCTCTGCTGAGAGGAGAATAATTTTAATCAGGAAAAGTAATTTATGAGATGGGATGCACTTTGATTAGATAAGAGGACAAGAGGTGATATTTCCAGAAATATCTGTTACATAAAAATAAAAGACATCAGTAAAACTTTTAGAAAGAAGGTATCTGCATTATGACCTCACCCTCTTTCCAACCCATTCTTCCAGTTCTGCCCTATAGATAATCTATGTTCCAGGCAAGTTGTTTTCTAGACTCATTCATCTTCTCATATTACACCTTTGTTAATGCTGGGGTTTTTTTCCATCTAGAATGTCCTATGTCCCTACATCTATTCTCAGAGCAACCAGGTGTTTCAGAGGATAGAATATAGGGATTAGAGTCATGAAGCTCTGAATTCAAATCTGGCTTCAGACAGTAGCTATGTGACTCTGGGAAAGTCTCTGCTTTAGTTTCCTCACATTCACAATTAGAATATTATTATTGGGGCAGCTAGGTGGTGCAGTGAATAGAGGTCTGGCCTTGGAGTCAGGAGGACCTGAGTTCAAATCCAGCCTCAGACACTTAACACTTACTAGTTGTGTGACCCTGGGCAAGTCACTTAACCCCAATCGCTTCACCAAAAAGGAAAAAAAAGAATATTATTATCACCTACTTGACAGGGTTGTTGTGAGAATCAAATGAGTTACTCTATGTATCTCACTTCAGAAACCACAAAGCACTATATAATTGCTAACTACTATTGATTTCCAACTACTGAAATCCTACTCATCCCTCATTAAAGGTCTAGTTCTCAGAGTTCTCTCTTTGAAACCCTGCAACTCTTGGTGTGACCCAATGATCTAATAATTTGTATTTCCCATGCCCAAAATAGTTTATTGCCTATAATAGGTATTTAATAAATATCTACCAAACTTTGGAATGTATCTAAAGTTTAATTATTTTAACAAAGTTCTGTAAGAAAATAGACAATCATTTAACTGTTCTAATTAACTTACATATCTTCTTTAGATCTTATTCACAAAGTTTATATTTTTTCATGTTTCTTAATGGATGAAATATATCTCTACCCACTAGACATAACAGCCTCTGTTCTGTTTCTTGCTCAGCAGTCAGTCTTTCCTCAGAGCTCACATCAGAGAAAGACTGACTGAGAGTGTTTCTGACTGCCTACATTGCAGAAGACTTGAAAGGATTTTCCTGGTGGCATTGCTTTTCCTCATCTGTCTTGTGAATTCAAAGAATGGAGAACAAATGTGAGAACCAGTAGGGAGAGAAGTGACCTCATATCTTGAAACAAATAGAAACTGAGGTCCTGCTACATTAAAAGCAATAACTTATTTCTGGGTCACATGCTTAGTTTAGTTACCTTCATAGCTAAGCTAAATTTTTCATGAGTAAATATGAAAAAATAAACCTCTAGAGTTTTAAAATGGGTTTCTATTTTTTCCACTTCCTGAGCTAATAGTATCATTCTCAACCTACACTAAGCCACAATGAGTTGAGAACCACTATGATCATTATCGCTTGGACAGTGACAAAGAATACCAAATCAAGGTTAATGAGGCCTGAAAGGCTACTCCTTTTGCCAAGTCATTGCTTTTGTTTTGGCAAGTCCTTCAGCCTGATGTCATTCATTTTGAGGGAAGGAAGAAGTGTGATAACATAAATAAGAGCTAAAGTCAGAATAACTCCACATATATAATTATTATAATAAAATTATAAATTATATATGACATAAATTATAATATATGTATAAAAAGCGAGTTTAAGTTCAGTCTTATGTCTCCATAGCCATAGGGATAAAGTGTTACATCTTTTCAATCTATTTTTTTTCTCTAGAATAAGCAATCCTGAAAAAGCAATATTCATTGACATTCAATGACTCTCCAATGCCTCACTGACCTTTTCCTTTCACACCCATAATAGGCAAACTAAGCATTTCACTTTGGAAAGAAAGGGGGAAAGGTGAAAGGTTAGGAGAAGAGAAGGGAAGTAAAATAATGGGAAGGTGAACAGAAAGAAAGGCGAAAAAAGAAAGAAAGGGAAGGGACATTTTTTTCTCCTTGAAACATGTTTATCTATAGAATTACTTGCACCTCTTCGTGTTTCTTCTTACACTAATGTTCATCTGTTTTGTGATAAAGCATATGTGAGGTGACTGGTGAAGTCAAGGATCCATACTATAGAAGGGGGACTTAACTACTAAACTCCAAGAAGGATACAGGGGAGGGAAATTGGCAGCAACTTTAGAGCTGCTGCAGCAGACTGCTGTCCAAGATACTGAAGCCCAGACACTGACAAGGCAGCAGACGCAGCAGCTCTGTATTTCAGCATGAGCTCTGCTCCTCCCAGTGTTACTGATCTGCCTCTTGCATCAAAGGCCTGAAAATGTCTACAAGAATCTATTCAATGATGGAACACCATAGATTCTGCCAGAAATGGAAATAATTCATTTCCATGGATAGTACATATGGTGAACTGACAATAAATATTTACTGAGTAATTATTATTTATTATATTAAATATAACACAACTGATCTTGAAGAGTGACTTCTTTCTCCTCCTCCCCCCCATTAAATTATAAAGTCTGAAATCATTGTGATCAGGAATGTCTGTCTACTAAAGCACTCCTTTCATATATCCTTAAAACTCCTAGTACAGGATTCTGCACACAGTAGGTATTTAAATAGTGGTGAAGAGGCCATGGATAGTATTCACAACCTTAACTTTGTAAATTACTAAAACTTTCAATTACTTTAAGGAATAAGACTGATTGTGTGCTACACCTATTTTCTTCTTAGTTGCTTAACATAGTCCTCTGCAACCCTTCTCTTAGGCTTCTATGGATGGATGGTAAAGTGTTGTTGCTTTTTAAAAAAATCTCAAATATTGTATTGTTATGCCTTACAATACTGTTCTTATATTCTAATAAAAGAAAAACAGGATCAAGTATCTTAATCCTATGATTGGTGTTAAAAGTCTTACAAAGTGTTTACCCAAAGGCACCACTGGCAAATAAACCACATCTGATTTCATTCTTGTTGGAGATCTCAGTATTTTTCCCTTTTAAAAGAAATTGCTAATCTAATTAATGTCTAAGGTAATCAGTTTTAGGCAACTGCAATCATCCATTTGAGTCCCCAGGTCTTTCTGATTACAGCTTTCCAAAAGGTGAGTGCTTTGTTAATTAGAGAAGAAAAAGTTGCTTGTTTCTGGCTGTGGTTAATCAACATATAAACAAATATTTATTGACCACCTACTATGTGAAAAGTAATATGGTAGATATTGTAGCAGAACCAAAATTATATAACAAATTGTAATTTAGTGAAAAGAACATTGGAATCAGAGTCAGGGGTCATAAATTTAACTTTGATGTCTTCTTTTTCCATCTCTCTCTCTCTCTCTCTCTCTCTCTCTCTCTCTCTCTTTCTCTCTTTCTCTCTCTCTCTCTCTCTTTCTCTTGGTCATCTCATCCCTTCCCATAAAATCAATTAGTGCTTTCATGAAGATCACTCCCAAATTTACATGTACTTTAGTCTTGCCTCTTTACCTACCTACTGAATATATCCTCCTAGATATTCTAATGATGCCTAAATTTAACATGCCCCAGACTGAAAACTTCTTCCCCCTAAACTGTCTCTTTTCCCAACTTTGCCATATTAGCTAATGACTCCTTATACTCTTCATCACCAAGGCTTTCAGCCTGTCATCTTTGACTTTCCCTTTTTCCCTCATGCCCACATCCAAACAACTTCCAAATTATATTAATGCTGATAAAAAAAATAAAACTGACATAATCTATTTGGCCCTGTCCTTGCTTTTAGTTAATCTCTCTCTGTGCATTATCCCCTAAACCTATTCTTCACACACATCATAATAACACCCATCTATAGGTATGCTGGTAAATGTTTAATAACTAGTTCTCTGGAAACAAAGCATATATGGAAGACTTGTAAGTTTAATGTGAATCATTAACATTTTATTAAGTCTAAACAACTAACAATACAATCAGATCCTTATTTGTAGCATTTGTTGATTTCTAAGGTGTAAGTGCTCACATTGACCATGTAATAATCAGCTTTTATGAGCCAATGTAAGCTGGCTCCCATATAGCCCTATATTCAGCATTCAATACTGACTCATGTAATCACTCTGACTTTACATTTTTCCCTTTTCAGTCTTGAACTTAGAGTTAACTAGTTTAATCTTATATGATCCATTGTAGAATACCTAGCTTCCTTGCCCTATTTCTATTCATCCCTTGCCATATCCCAAACCTAGATCACTCCCACAATATTCTTTTTCTTCTTACCCTCACATACTACTTAATGGATGTAAAGAAAGTCACAAAACCAAGGTAAATAGGTATACTACAAATATATCTTATGTAACCTCATCTAGGCCTTCTCTGTAACAAAGTAATCAATTTACTCCTCCCCAAAATGATTCTCTATCCTCTTCTCCACAGAACATGTTTCATATCTTCTTTTTCATGATCTCTACATCTTTCCTAATTTCCATCCTCTATATTGAGAATATCCCCTCAAGCTTTTACTGGGATAATCAAGGTCATTTGCTGTGAGCTCCTCTCTCTATCTCTCTCTTCCCCCCCCCCCTCCCAAAACTACATTAACATTATTCTTTACTACCTCCACTATACTCCAATCCCTGAATGAGAGGTGGCACTTTTCACCAGTCCCAACCTCTAAATATGTGCCCTTGAGCCCATTTGCTCATCTCTACTTCAACATTTTCACCTCTAATATAAATCTCTTCTCTCTAATCATTAACAGGTCCCTATCTACTGGTTCCCTTCCTGCTTATTATAAACATGCCCAAGAATCCCCCATCCTTAAAAAAAAAACTCTTTCCTAGGTACTACTGTCTCCTCACACTCTCTCCATATAACTCTTCTATTTCTCAATTTCTTAGAAAAAAAAAAGCTGTCTATAATCATTGCTTCTATTTCCTCACCTCTCACTCATTCCTCAACTCTATTCATTCTGAACTCCTTCATCATCACTCAACTGAAACTGTTCTCTGCAAGATTACCAATAATCCCATAATTGAAAAAATCTGATAGTCTTCTCTCAGTCCTCATCCATCTTGAACTCTCTGATGCTTTTGACACTGTTAACCATTCTCTGTCAGTTATTCTCCAAACAGTCTGATTTCTCTTCCTTTACTAACCAATCATCCAGATCACATACTCCTAACTGTTTTTGAACCCCCAAAGTTCTTACCCAGGTCCTCATCTTTCTTTTCTCTATATACACTATCTTGGTTACCCTATCAAATCACTGATTTTTGATTATCATCTTTGTACCAAAACCCAACATAGCCTCGGTATTGTTCATTCTTTCCAGTCCCATATTACCTTTTGCCTTCTGGATAATTCAAACTGTGTATATTAGAGATATGCAAAGTCAACATTTCTCAAATGAGAACTGATTATAACTTTCTCCATAACCATCCTCCACCAAAATTCCATTCCTTTACCATCATTATTATATTTTAATAGGTTCTTAACCTCAATGTTAACTTCAAGTCTTTGGTCTCTCTCATCCCATACACCTAGTCAGTGGCAAAATCTTGTTGTGGAAGTGAAAACATCATCTCTCAATCTGATCCTTTCTCACTAGTCACACAGATAACACCCTTGTTCAACCTCTTGTTACTTTTTGCCTGGAATATTGCAAAGGCTTCCTAACTGCTCTTCCCTTCCTCAGCCTCTTTCTATTTCAGTCCATCCTCCACACAGGTGCAAAAGGTGATTATCTTTTATTATAGGTCTGACCATATTGTTCACATACTCAATTAGAGTCATTTGTTATTGCCTCTAGGATAAAATATAGAATCCTCTGCTTACATTATAGAATCATTTACAATGTGTCCCAGTGTATTGTATCAGGATAGTTCCTTGCACATGGTACTCCACATGCCATCTGCATATCTTTCCACTGAGAATGTGCAATAAGAATCCCTCACTTTTTAAAGACTCAACTCTAGCTCCACCTTCTATATGAAGCTTTTTTTTTGCTGATCCCTCAAAGTACTAGTCCTCTCCCTCCTTAATTACCTTGTATTTCACTACTGCATATTTATGCTTAATTTATTCCATATATATTTATTTCAGAGACACATATATATATATATACATATATATATATATATCATCTCTCTTGATAGAGTATAACATCCTTGAAAGCAGGGATTGTTTCATTTTGTGTTTTTGTATAACTAGTGCCTAGCAGAGTGTTTGGCACACAATAAATGCTTGTTGACTTATGCCAAAAGCATATATCACTTTTATCTCTTTCTTCTCACTTTAGTTCATATCATCATCACCACTTTCCTCATAATTGGTCTTCCCACCTCAAACAATTCTGATATCTAAACCAGGGGTGGGAAACCTGTGGCCCTCTAGGTCCTCAAGTGTGGCCGTTTGACTGAACCCAAATTTCACAGAAAAAATCATTTTATTAAGGAGATTTATTAAACTGTCCCTAACACATCTGCCAATATAATTTTCAACATACACAGGTGTGACAATGTCACTCCCCTCTTCAAAACTTTCAGGGCTTTTGCATTATGTACAAACAGCAACAACAACAACAACAATGATTTAGCCTGGCATTTAAGAACCTCAATGATCTCATTCCAATTTACCTTTTCAGTATTATTTCACCTTTCCCTACAAGCCCATCTCTAACAAACTCTATATTTCAAATAAACTGTACTGTTAGATTTTCTCCAAACTCAAAATGCCATGATTTCTATAGGCAGAGAAAGTGAGACAATCATCTCAGAGAATTTTAAGCGTGGAAATGACATGTGTGAAAAGCACTGGCAAATGGGAAAACATAGAGAGGAGGGTGACTGAGATGGTGAGTGGATTTTAGATTATGCTACTAGATTTGGGGGAGGGGATGAATGGTCTGGAGAAGAAAAGACTTGTGGGGCATTTAGGAAAGAGAAAGGAGCAATAGTTATACGTAGCAGAATGGTGAGGGATACACACACACACACACACACACACATACATATATACATATATATGTATGTGTGTGTGTGTGGATATATTTTTGGCTAGGCAATGGGGTTAAGTAACTTGCCCAGGGTCACATAGCTAGTAAGTGTCAAGAGATTGAGGCTGGATTTAAACTCAGGTCCTCCTGACTTCAGGGCCAGTGCTCTATCCACTGCATCACCTAGCTAACCTGAGGAATATATTTTTTAATAATTAAAGTTGTCCTAAAGTTGAATGGTAGTGGACTTCCCATCACTAGGGTTCTTCAAGTGGAGATGGACTGACCCACTTGTCATGGCTATTTTAGAAGAGATTCTTGCTTAGTTATGTGCCATATTAGATGACTTATTATGACCTATTATGTCCCAGATGTTGTGAAAGTTAAAGGCAAGTCCGAGGGTGAGTGAGCAAATTTCTTTGCCTAACCGTTAGGGTTTTCATAAATTAAAAAAAAAGCAAGACTCAATTTCACTCAGATTAGAGAAACTTATGGATTTGTAACTTAATGATAATGGCCCCAAAATATAGATAATTCAAGGTTTCCCTTTTTTTGCTGCCTACATAACTTTGTGCAAGGCATTTAAATTTTTCTGTGCCCCAGTTTCCTTATCTAGACAAGGTGATATTTTAAAGTTCCTTCCTTTTCTTAATCTAAACCCCACAACCCAAGAAGAAACTGTGAAATATGTGAAAACAATAAGTAATATGCCCTGAAATTGATCATTCTAAGCTATGTGTATGAAACAAGAGCATCATGGTGATTTTCCCATGACAATCTAATATGCAGGAATTTCTACAATGCTGTTCCCTAAGTATTCACTTTCCAAAGAGACTGAACCCAGGTGACCATATTTAAGAGTTTGCTGCTACAAGGAGGTGCTTGAAACTATCACAGGTGAGAGACTTCCTGAGAAAGATCAAAGTACCTCAGATATGAAAGAAAGGAATTCTAAATTATAATAAACCCATGCAATGACTTTGAGACAAAAAAAAGCTCCACTCTAATGATTATCAATGAAAATTGACCTAGTTTCAAACCTCCTTTATTGGCAAACATGCTTCTATCTTCCCCATGCCATCTGACTTGATTCCTTTTAACTGAAGACACTGAACTAATTATATGAATATAAAAGGAGAACAGAATGAAAAATAGATATGTCACCATATAAAATAGTTGACACTGAGTCAATTCTAGGGATTATCATCTATCAAACTACCTCCTCGATTACATTTGTGACAAAAAAAATGCAATCATCATTTTACATTTTCTCTGTTCTTTGGATGGAAACTTCACTGTATTATTTCAATCTTTAGACCCATTTCATCAGTTCCTAAATCTGTTTTAATGAAGTTTGAATAAATCATTTTTTTCCTCTGAAATCATTCCTTAGTCATTTGATATGTTGCCTTTTATTTTCCAGAACATCCATCCTTACAAATTTCATTTGTAGGTCTTTGCTGATTCTATCAATGGAGATTACATTAATGGTACCTTATTGTCTTTGTATTGCTAAGTTAGGCCTCCACAGGGGTAATGTTAAAATAATTCCAATTTAACACCAGCAGTAGTTTTAACAGAATACACATTCTTTTAAATTTTAAAGAGTCCAGGGAACTTTTCAACACAAACTACTGGAAAGGCTGCTTCATACTTGATTGCCCATTCAAAGATATTTCACTACAGATAGAACATGGAAAAGAAAAAAAAAAAGAATTCTTATTCTCTGTCCTTTATTCAACAAAAGTATGCTAAGCCTTTAAATATTTATTTTTCATTTTTATGACAGTATTAAATCTTACTTTATTCTATAAGTGATTCCTTCATTGATGAACTACTCAAATGTCTCATTATGGAGTCCAGGTAATATTGTCTTTTTTTTGTTTTCTTTATGCTTTTTTATTTATTATATCCATTGAATCAACTTAAGAAATATTTCTTCCTATGCACCACCACTGTGCTAAACTCTAGGGTTAAAAAGATAAAAAACACAACAATCTTTACCCTTGAGGAATTCATGCTGTGGTGATTAAATTTCCTGACATACCCTTACCCATTCATTGAAACTTCTCTCTTAACATAAGAAAGTTAAGGAAAAATAACTGATAAAGGAATCCTGTATACTATTCTATGTAACATTATATTCCAGAAGTATCCCAACTTCTCTACCTAGAAAAGGGAAAGGTTTTTTTTTCTTATTTTTTGGTTGGTTGTTGTTATCTAATATTTGCAGACAATTTTGGTCTTTGCAATTGATTTAATGTTGGCTAACTTATTGTTTTCATTTAAATTATTGTCATCACTATGTACATTTAGTTCTGCTTATATAGCTATGTATCAGTTCATACGTCTTCCAATTTTCGTCTGAATTACTTACATTTGTCATTTCTTATGGTCTGATAATGCAACATAATCTATGATATTCATATATCATAGTCCAGAATCCCTCAATGGATATGTAACCATTTTATTTCTTTTCTTTTTTTTTTTGCTATCAATGAAAATGTTTCAGTGAAAATTTCTCTCCCTCTCTCTCTCTCTCTGTGTATAAATTTTGTTCTGCTTCTGATATCTTTGGGGTATTTGGGTGTGTACACAGTAATATAATCCTACAATTTTGAAAGTTATGTGAGTGGAGTTCAAGTACTTTCAGGTCCTAGTAAGATGGAAAAGTTCTGGAGACAAAGCATCCAAAGCTAAGTTAACCAAAATGGTCATTACCAGTTAATGAATGACAAAATTCAGTTATGAAGATAGCCTGAAAAGAAATGGAGGCATTGTGATCTGAGTTATTTTCCTCTGTATTATATGTCTGAATATTCCAAAACCATTTTAATTTTTTTTTTAGTCTGTAATCTTAGACAGCATAGATATTGTGAAACAGGTAAGTAACTAGTCATTTGAGGTGGGGATTTTTTTAAGTAATTCTTTATCTCATGTTCCTGTTCTTTAATACACATAGTTTGGAAACCCTCTGGACATATATGGCCCTTGCACTAGTAGAGGTGCCCTCTGATGATTTCCAATGTCTATTTTTTCAGTATCTTGGTTGAGTTGGGGGGTGGGAGTGGAAGCACAACTCATAGAATTGCACAATCTCATGTACTAACTGCTAATTACCTCTACAAAATGATATTTTCCACATGTATCTGAATAATAGAGATATGGGAATTTAGTATATTGAAAATATTTATATCTGCTTTTGGAGATATTTTCTCATGGAAGCTGTAGCACTTCCCAGATCATAAGTGACAAATAAAACAATGAAGAAGCTATTGAAGAAAAAGGAAAAACTACACTGGATCATTTAAATTAACTCAATCAGAAAATCCAACCATCAAATAGTAAAAGAAAGCCTCCAGATCTAAACAATAAAGCTCATCGAGAAAAATAAGCTCTTCAATATGTGCAAATGCTAGTGCTGCATCCAGTTTTACAAATAATTCTTTATAATGTAGGAAGTTTTGTTCCCAGTAGTAACCTAAACTATGTTCATCTGACTGAGGATAAGGATAACATAAAGAATTCTTTTTATACCTGGATCCCTAGATTTCTACCTTAAAAATCCAGCCTATTATGCAAGCCAGCATAGTCTAAGTGAAGGCTAGCATATGTTCCTGCCTATATATCTGTAACTTTGACCTCCATTCCAGTCTGCAGGGAAGAGGGAACTTTTCAAGCCAGAATCTTCCCTGGTTTACCTATACTACCTCTCCAACCAAATACTCAGTTGTTTGAGGAGGGGGGACTTTCTATTTCATCCCATTTTTTTCTTAAGCTACTCACCAGAAAAGAACACTATTATGCCAGAAGTAAATTTTACCATAATAGGAAATTTTGGAATATAGTTAATATGGATATGAAGCATTTTGGGAGAATTATAAAATACCTTCACTTTGATTTCAGTTTCTCTGAAAACACAAAATATTTCATTGTTCCCTTCCTCTGATTTGAGCCCAAGGTGATTTTGAACTATACAAAAATAAGATCAGTGGCTGCTTCAGCAGTTTTACAGGAACAGAAGAGACAATGCATTACCCTCAACTCAATTTGTCATTTAAGCACTGCTTTTACTGAGATCTAATCCAATGCCTGTTTGATGTCTGCTTACCCTCTGCCACTATTTCGTGCAAATAGACTTCTTAATTTGAATGTCCTAGACTAGGAAATATTTGAAGATTTATTTTTTAAGTGGTGAAAGTATTCTCCTGATGAAATTTGCAATTCAAAGGAAAATAAATTAACAATAACAACAACAATATTAAAGACAGGGGAAATGTTCAAAAAAGCAAAGGTCAGGTAGAATTAGGGCAATAGTAGGAAAGAGGTGAATGAGAAAGAAATTTAACTGACAAAGTAATGGAAGATAGTTGTTAGAATTCAACAGGAAAACTATAGAGCAAACTATCACAGATCATACTATGAAAAAGAAACAATGAAAAACAGCTGAATGACTTTTTTTTTTTCCAAAATTGGGTACAGACCTATGGATTCATAGTTATAGAGAACTCCTTTTGAGGAAACTCCATCTACCAGTACATATCAGTGACTGTTCTTAAGCTTAGTTGAAGAGTGTTGTCTGGGAACCTTGAGAAGAAAAATATCTGTCCCATGGTCCTATCAGGCATTTTTCAGAGTCAGGACTTGAAATGAGGTTTTCCAGATTCTGAGACTGCCCATTACAAAACATTGCCTCTCACGATTACAAAAATAGGCTCACACAGTTAGAAGAGACCCCAGAATTCCAACATATGCCCAAATAAGAACCTCCTTTATAATATATTTAAAAGAGGGCATCTGGTTTTTGCCTCAAACTTTCAGTTGATGAGGAGCCAATCAACTCCTGAGACAGTCCATCCCCCACTTTTTGATAGCTCAAATTATTAGGATGTTCTTTCTTAAATCATGCTTAAATTTCCCTCTTTGAAACTTTTACCCATTGCTTTGAGGTGTGCACTTCAGAGGCAATTAGAAGAAGTATCTTTCACTTGACAGGCCATTGAAGTCTTCTTTTCTATAAGCTAAACCTCTATAATTTTTCCATCTAGTCCTCATATGGCACAGATACTCTTCAGCTTATCAAGTTCTGCTTATGTGTGGCACCAGAACTGAATGCCAAATTATATATGTGGTTGAACCAGGACAATGTAAAACAGAACTCTCTGCTGCTCAACAGAGCCTGGGATTTATGTTTTTGAATGTCACATATACTGTAAACTTATACCATGAATTCATATTTATTTTTAAGTCCATTAAAATAACCTGAATTTTTTCCTGGTCAAATATATCTAGCTACATCAGTCTGATAATTTTAAACCCAAATATAAGACTTTAGCTTTATACTAGCTAAAATTTAATCTTACTAATTTTGGTCCAATTTTCTAGTCAAGCCAATAAACATTTAAGTACATAATATGCATCAGGCATTGTGCTAAGTGCTGGGGATATAAAGGCAAAAAAAAAGTCCCTGCTTTCAAGAAGTTGACAATTTTCTGGGAAAGACAACATGCAATGAAATATGCATAAACTAGATATGAACAGGATAAATTAGAGATAACCTCAGAGGACAGGCATGTATCCTTTCACTCAGTGTATTAGCTATCCTGAGTTTTGTGGGTTCTTGTGTGTGTGTGAGTGTGTATTTTAAGTTTGATAAATATGCTGACTATGCCTTCACCCAATTTATTGCTAAAAATGTTAGAGAACATACACAGGGCCAAGTAAAGATTCCTGCATAATTCCACTGGGGACTTTCTTCTAAGTTGACATTGAACCACTGATGACTGCCTTTTCAGTCCAGCAACTTAACTAGTTCCCAATTCACCTAACTGTACTGGCATCTACCTCATATATCTATCATGAGAGCATGAGAGATTTTGTCAGATGTTTTGATGATATCTGGGTGACCACTAAATAACGGTATTTCCCTGATCTACCAATGTAGCATTCCTGTCAAAAATGGAAATGTGATTAGTCTGCCATAACTTATTCTGTATGAGGCTATGCTGGCTCTTTTTCATCACTACTGGATGTTCACTAACCATCACTTTAGTAATAGGTTCTTGAATTTTGCCATGAATCAAATTCAAGCTCATTGATCCATAATATTCAACCTCTATTCTCTTCCCTTTCTTAAAAAAAAAAAAAAAAAGATACATGCCCTTTCTACAATCCTTCAGTAGCTCCCCTTATCTGTACAATATTTCAAAGACCTCTTAGGGTGGCTCAGTAGTCACACATCAGTTCTATCAGTAATTAAAAATGAAGTTAATCTGTTTTGGCTGGCCTGAACTCTTCAAGGCCATTTGTTTCCCAGAATATCTTGAGCTTCGATTTTCTCCTGGTTGTTTTTGTGGAAAGAGTGGCAGACCTTGAGTCAAGAAGACTCATCTTCCTTAGTTCAAATCTGGCTTCAAACACTTACTAGCTGTGTGACTTTGAGCAAGTCACTTAACCATGTTTCCCTCAGTATCCTCATCTGTAAAATGAGCTGGAGAAGGAAATGGCAAACCATTCCGGTATCTTTGCCAAGAAAACCCCAAATAGGGTTATGAAAGTCAGACATAACTGAAAATGACTGAATTTGCAATCCAAAAATAATTTTTCTTCACAGAGAAAACAGATACAAAATAAAATTTAATAGCTTTGCCTTCTTCCTCATTATTTTCATATCTCCTGCAAGTAGTGGTCCTATCCCTCTACTGTAATGGACCTTACCTTTTTAATCTCTTTCCCCCCTCAGTGTTAGTTAAAAACCACTCATTTGTTGTCTTTACTTTTCTTCAGATGCCCTTGCTCGTTCTGAGTAGTATAATACTATTATCTACATGAGGGGACACTATCACAAATTTTCATGTATCTTTTGCTACTTGTACTTATTTCCATCTTCCCTATATCACAAGTATGCTTTAGCTGGAGTCCATGGATAGATTTCAGGAGGTCTATGAAACTGGATAAGAAACATTACATGTATATTTTCAGTAATCTCAAATTGAAATTTAGCATTTTCTTTAATTATAAGATGGGGTCTTAGGCTTTACCAGACTCCCCAAAGTGCTTGTGACACAAAAAGGTTAAGAATTCCTGGTATGTGTCTTTCATCTGTGTAAGCTGGTTGATGAGTTCTATGGGCATTCACTTTGGCTTCTTTAGAGAATGTTCTCATTTCTTCCTCATGGGAACTGCTTCTTTTTGGATATCCATAATTTCAATTTTGAGTTTCCCACTAAGCTTGGAATAACTTACAAGGGATAACTTATCTTGTAAAATTTTAAGTCAATGAGATTATACTTCTCCTTTTCCTTCAACCCTTAGAAAACAGCTCTTTCAAAATCTAAAGGGCCTGAAGACTATACCTAGTTTTCTTCTCTATCATAAATTCTAAGATGGATTGATCAATTCTTCCTAAAATCCCCATCATTTCTACCAGTTTTCTCCTTGTTGGTAAGAAACAGATCAAGAACAGAAGTTTTCTTCCTTTATTCCTTCACCTTTAGAAGAATGACATTATCACTAATACAAGTTAGGACATCATTAGTTAACTCTCATTTGGGTGGAGAGAATGCCTGGATGGATTAAATTCAAGATCACTACCATATCTTACCTCCATGTCATTGCTTATTTTCTGCTTTTCGTGATTTCTAACCAACCTGATCCCATGCCAAAGAATTCTACATCAAGTTTTCTTTACTCAGGTTCCTGGATTTACTTACATGAGTTTTTTTCCCCCTGTAATATGCAATAATTTATTCTATTTATTTTGAATAATGTTTTTCCAGAGCAAGTTCCAGGTAAGGCGTTTTCCTACCAAGGTTCTGTGATATCTGTAGAACCAAATTTTCCTAATTGCATCAAGATGTAGCTCACCTTCTTTGTTACTAATACATTGTGTGTTTGTGTTTACACCACCAAGTCCATGAGTTTAAGTTCCTTTCTTAGATTTTTTTTGTCCTGAAAATTTCTAGGATTGCTAGATTACATGCAGGCAGTTTCCTCCAGACTATTGCCTTTTAATTGTTATATTCTTTCAATTATATTTGTAAGAGTTCAGGAAAATACTTTTTTACCAGCTCCTTTGTACTCCATGCCTCACCAAGAGACTATCATTCCTGTACTTTAAACTATAGTCCAGAAATCTAAATCCCATTCTCAGAATTTATGTTCTGAATTTATTGCTTATTCCCACATCTGCCTATCTCTTTTTGAAGACTTTGCCTGTGATCAGTTGCAGTAAAGAAAACATTATCTCTGTCTCTCAGGTTGTTTTCATTTCCTTCACCTCTGAGCCCCAAGGTTGAAGTAATTCAGAAATATACCTTATTCTTTCTCATGCTCCAGAGATACCACCCTGTGTGGTCTTACTTCAACATCAAGTGGTACTTAACCTTTTTAAGAGTTAGAAGGGCCAATAGAGTCAATATGACAGTATGACAAGAGATTAGAGTTGTCCTACTTACAGAATACATAATCTAAATACACTATGTCTTTTCTCTTGATTCCCAGAATGTTGAAACTAGCCTTTGCTAGTTATCTTAGAGATTTTTATCTCTCTCTCTCTCTCTCTCTCTCTCTCTATATATATATATATATATATATATTTTCTTATTTCCTACACAAAGAAGCTGAGACCTAAAGAAATTATGTCACTTGCCCAAAATTATTCAAGTTCATTATGTCATATATTTACACAGAACTTTTCAGTTTAAAGAATATGTTCAAATATTTGGTTTCCTTTGCTTTTCATAACAAATCTACAAAATAGGCAAAGTAGATATAATTATTAAAATTTAGCAGATGCTATGCCATCCCATGTTTAAACTGAATTGCTTTATCACTTTCTCTGGCTTTGAAGGTGGTGCGGAATAAGCTTTCAGAAACAGTAATGAAAAACATAGACAAAAGCATGACTCAAAAATGTAATAGTCAGATTAATCTCCTGCCCCTTCCCCCTCCCTTTCATACTCTTTCCATCTTAAAGTTGCTTTCTATAACTTTGCACATATTTTGTTTTTCATCTATCTATTTATCTATCCATCAATCTATCAGTAGAATGTAAGCTCCTTGAGTACAAATACTACAATCACTCCAAGAAGTTAAGTACCTTGCCCAGGGTTACATTATTTCATGGCTGAGTTAAGACTAAAATTCATGAATTATGACTCCTAGTCCAAATGTTCCTTTCATTACATCATACTACCTCCCTACTAATTTCCTCCATACAATCAATAAACATTTGTTAATCACTTGACTGATCAATTAGATCAAGAGTCAGCAATCTAACACTGAGTATAAAAATAAGTCAACCAGTAGTGCCAATTACATTGGTCTCCCATTCAGGTCCTTATTAAAATATATTGTTGGAATTTTTTAATGTGAGAGAGATGCACAATCAAGAATTTGAGAATAGAAATTTTAAAATGACAAAGCAGTTGGAAATGGGAGTAGTTACAAATAAAGAAAAGACAGATAACTAGAAATAGTGTACAGAAATTTACCAGAACAAAGAGGGGAGGGGGAACCCTAACATAAATTGCTAAGTATTGACTTAGTTACCAAGGCATGTGTTTGAATTTCTCTCCTTGGAGAACTTTAAAAATAGGATAGATACTAATCTGTCTTGGAGAGTTTAGGTTTAGTTCAGCCTGAAGGCAGATGTATGAACTAGATGACCACTGAAAATCCCTTCTGGACCTATTATCCTACAATTTTATTTCACAGTGAGAAAAAAAAGTTGCTGTTTCACTGTATAGTTCTATTCATTGAAGAGAATTTCATTTCCCTTCTAAATATTTCTGATACTATTATACATACATACATACATACATAAATAAATACATACATATGGATATATAATATTTCTGATAAATAAAAGTAAACAAATCTGAAGGAAGCAAACAAGTGTAGTTAAAACAAAGAATTGAGTCTTCCTTATTGGAATTGGTTTAACAAAGAAAATGGAATATAATAGGTATGTCAGGTATACTTCTCCCCTAAATCAATTAATACGTATTAATTAAATGAATAGAATAAATTTCTTGAAGATACAGACTCTTTCACTTTTGTACTTGTAACCTATGTGCCTAGTATAGTGTCTGGCAGATCCTCACACTTAAGAAATGCTTAGTTTTTCCCTAAGTTTTAGTTTATCTTCCCTATTGAATTGTAAGTTCATTGTTGGTAGGGCCTGACCAGGTCTTATTACATACCTTTTACATTCTTCATAGTTTTTAGTACTGGTTATTCTAGCCATGTTCCTTGACTATATATTCACTGTGAACAGAGCATAACTTCAGGTGCTAGGTTTTGATTAATACACACTCTTCAAAAATTAAAATCCAGTTAGAGATGCATAACAGAAATTAATTTTCCTAACCTCCACCAGCCCTATAACACTCACATAGAAAGCATTTGCAATATATCCAACATCTACTATGATTCCTCTCCACAAAGAGGAGGGCGAGATATAGATTCATATGGCTTACCGATACTTGGCTGTAAGACTTTTGTGAGGCAATCAAACCTGAGTTCCTCAATAGCATGCATTTAGAGGCTTTAACTTTTATAATGTATTAAGACAAAAGGATAAAAAAATTTAAAAATAGTATAAAAAGTGTCCAACTTCTGCTTTATTCCCTTAAGGCATATTTATTGGTTGTTCTATAGGCAGAATTTAAAAACATTTAATATAATATATTCATTTCTTAAAGTGTCTTAACCTGGCTCCCATTTCCCTCCACACTTCTTTGATATCTTTAAGAAAATATTTAATTAACCTACCTGAGAATTAAACTATTCATTTTGCTTATGCTTTTGTATTTTGGTCTTTTGACTCCTTTCAGTTATTTATGAAGCTATACAGCTTTTTTTTTTTTCCTTCTGGCACTCATGAGTTTAGTACATGTGCTTTCAATGAGTAAGTACACACTCCACATTCTAGCTAATGGAAATATAAAAGTGCTCTTTTGGGGCCTGTCTTTGCCATTCTCATTGTGTCTGACACTCAAGCCTTGGCTCATATTCATATAAACCTAATTCAGAACAAGCTCAGACAGCAAAGTGATCTCATTTGGAATGTCACCTTATGGTTTCAACAACTCTAGTGGTTTGTCTGGAGCAGTTTCACTTTTTTGTGGTCTAGTAGGTCAAGAAAGTGATTTTATGTTTCCTCTTTTTTCCCTAGATTCTTATTTATCATTTAATTATTTTTTTTACCATTTTTTCTTTTTAAGTTTTGAGTTCCATATTCTCTCCTTACCTCCCATATGTTCCCTCAATCACTAAGAAGGCAAACAATATTATAGAATTATATAATGTGAAATCAAACATATCTACATATTAGAGAGAGAGAGACAGAGAGACAGAGAGAGACAAAGACATATATTTCAAGTCCGAATTCAGAGTTCATCCATTCTCTCTCTGGAGGTGGATAGCATTTGGGTGCTGATAGCATTATTTCATCATGAATTGAATTGTAATTGTCTTGGATTACTGTATTGTTCAGAGTAGTCAAGTTTTTCACAGTTTGTCATCATTACAATATTTCTGTTATCGTGCACAATGATTTCCCAATTCTTCTCATTTTGCGTTGTATCAGTTTATATAGGTCTTGACTTTTTTTTTTCTGAAATTATCTGCCTCATTATTTCTTATAGTGCAATGGAACTCTATCACAATCATATGCCACAACTTCTTCAGCTATTTTCCAATTGATGAAATTTCAAAATCTTTGCCACTACTGAAAGAACTACTATAAATATTTTTGTACTTCTTTTTCTTTGATCTCTCTGGGGTCTTTAATGTGGAAGCTGCTTAATCTTGCATGATCCTTACTGTAGCCCCACAATATTTGAATTGCTACTTTCTGGCTGCTTGCAATATTTTCTATTTGACCTGGGAGCTCTGGAATTTGGCTAAAATATTACTGAGAATTTTAATTTCAGGATCTCATTCAGGAAGTGACTGGTAATTCTATTTTCCTCTCATGATCTAAGATATCAGGGTAGTTTTCCTTTATAATTTCTTGAAATATGATACCGAGGCTCTTTTTTTTTAAACCATGGCTTTCAGTTAGTTAAATAATTTTTAAATGATCTCTTCCCAATCTGTTTTCTAGACCAGGTGGTTTTCCAATGGGATAATTTCCCTTTTCTTCTATTTTCCCCCCATTCGTTGTTTTTATTTTATTCTTTCTTGAAGACTTATGGAATTGTTAGTTTCCAATTGCCAAATTCTAATTTTTAATAAATTATTTTCTTTAGTGAGCTTTTGTAGCACTTTTTTCATTTGGCCAATTCTGATTTTAAAAAATTCTTTTCTTCAGTGAATTTTATGCCTCTTTTGCCATTAGGCCAATTCTGTTTTTTAAGGTGTCATTTTCTTCAGTATTTTTGTGCCTCTTTTACCAAGCTGTTGATTCTCTTTTCACATTTTTTGTCTCACTCTCATTTGTTTTCTCATTTTTTTTTCTCTGCTGCTCTTATCTTTTTATTTAATTCCTCCAGGAATTCTTGCTGGACTTGGTTGCAATTAGCATTTTTCTTTGAGGCTTTGCCTGTAGTGTTTTCACATTGTTGACTTCTAAGTTTATATGTTGGTCTTCCTTGCCTCTATAATAACTTTTTATGGTCAAATTCTCTCTCTCTCTGTCTCTCTCGTCTCTCTCTCCATTTTTTTCAGGCTATTTCTTAACTTTGAACTTTATGTTAAAGTTGGGCTCTGCTCACTTGGGGGTGGTCAGGCACTGTACCAAGTTCCAGGCATTTTCATGCTTTTGTTTTCAGAACTATTTCTGGGGGTTTGCAAGTTTTCAGTGCTTTTAAGATAGTGTTATCTTGGGAGAGGTATGGTAACTTCCTTCCTGGTCTATAAGCTAATTTTTATTGAGGAAGGCCTCCTGCTTGTAGCCACAAGTCTCAATGCTCCTCTTGGCCCTGTAACTGTGACTAAGACCCTTGTTCTCTTGTGACCAATCATAAGCATTCATCTTTGTCCTGGAACAGAGATGTCAATCAGCACCAGCTACATCCAATGCTAGCAAAAGACCATCTCTAACCCTTTTCTGATCACTTGTCTGCTCCCACACTGGTGTTATAGACTTCTTTTTTGTACCTCATAAGTTGTTCTATGCTAGAAAAATGTCTCCCTTTGATCTTTTCTTGGCTCTGCTGCTCCAAAATTTGAGTTGAAGCATTATTTTAAAGTTGTTTAAAGGGGAAGGTTCAGAGAGTTCACCTGGGTTCTGGCCTGTGTTCTGCCATCATGGCTCTACTTTTATACTTCCTCTTAATTACTTACCTGTCACCAGCATCCAAATTCTCAATGAAAGTTAATAAACATAGAGAAATCTTAAATCAAATGCAAAACTTTAAGGTAGTATTTATTTATCCTGTTCTAGGAACAAAACCATACAAAAATTAAGTTTTCCTAAGGCTAATTTAATGACATGAAACTAACAGATTTAATATCAAGTATAAAATGCTCCCTCTTCATCAGTAACCATTTTGGTTGGAAGGCATCATGCTAAAAAGGGAAGAAGGAAGGATTTAGAATAAAAAAGCCTGGATTAAAATTCCAGCTTTGCTCTTAGCTACCTGTGTCATGAGCAATTCATTTGGAGCTCTCCAAGCTTCAATTCCTCATATGTAAAATGAGGGGGCTGGATTACATGACTTATACTATGCTTTACATCTTTAAATAAATGATTTAAATGTGATCATATGGTACCAATGGATTTAAATTTATTTCAACGTATTTGGCATATGCCATGAAGAAATGACAACCTTGCTTACAAGTGTACCTGTACCTGACCCAGTAAATACAGAAGAATTTAATGCTAGAAAAAATGCAATTTTAAAATCATTCAGGGAAAGATTACCAAAATTTCTCAAGGAAGAGAAGATTATAAAAGAATGAAAAATATTATGCATGGTGCTTTAATTGGTGGAATATGGGAAGATGAGAAAAAAAGTTTAATGAAATTTAAGATAGTAATAAAATCAATCCTTGAGTGAATCCATGAAATTCTCACTTATGTATCTTCCCCTCTAGTGAACACTACTCAACACATTCAAATAATTCTGTTCTAATGGCTTCAATATGCATGCATGACTTAATGAGATAGGTTTGCCATTTAGTGGATAAAAATGAATCATAGAAAAATGATAAAGAAAAAATAAGAAATTGTTCTCAAATTCTAAACTACTCAAAATAGTGTACAACAATTATCTGGTCAATTAGCTTATGTCTATTGTACGTGTGAACCTCTCTACAGGGTCTGCTTTATAGATAGTTCACTCACACAAATGAGGTATTTCAACACATATGCTGATTTGGTTCAACAACACAAATCTCCCCAATTTTATTAGTGTTTTCTTTTGTTGAGGTGTCACCATACTGAAGCTTTTCTCTTCATTAAAAGTTCCTCATTGAATGACCTTGAAAAGTCTGGCTTACTCTCTCAAGATTCTATCCTGAATGTCAAACTATCAGAGATCTTTTAACTTCCTGCTAGCTCTCATTATAGAATCACCTCAAAGAGTCAAAATCAGTATTTCCATTTCCCAACTATGTACCTTATCAAATGAGAGCTCTAATTTTTCTTAAGGGGCATGGAGTGGGTAAGACATTCAATTCTGCAAGTTGGTTAGACTTTTTTAGCTTGTTGTTCACTCAGCACATTCTTTTCTGTTCAATCAATTAATAAAACTGACAGCAAATATAAAGCCAGTACAAAAATGTCTTTCATTTGAATTTGTATAAGCTCTCCCAGCTCTTCAAGAATGTTCTGGGAAGGAGTCTGAAGTATAGCAGGTGTATGTGTATATATATATATATATATATATACACATACACACACACATACATACATATATACACACATACATATATATATACACACATATATAAATGCATGTGTGTGTGTATATATACACACACTTATATGTATGTGCATATATACAGCATGTGTATATATACACACACCTATATGTGTTTATATGTCTATATGTATATATGTGTATACACACCTATATATAGATATATGCAAATGTGTATGTATATGTATATATGCATGTTTTATATATAATCTCAGAGGACCTTGAAATAAAGCTTTGTTTTTTAAAAAATCTGTGTATTAGGAATCTTTGTGCATACAACTGTTTGCAATTAGGAGTATGGGTGCCGGTCAGGGACACAATATTATCCACTTAATCCAGATGTAGTTGGACAAATAATCCTTTTGGGAAAATAAAGGAGTTATTAATTTTCATTGACTTAAAATTGAAATTAAGCATGAATAAGAGTATACTAAAATGAATAATGAGTGCATAGGTTCTACATAATGAAGAAAACAATTTACAACAATAGCCATCAGTCTGGAAGTAACGATTAATAGGAAGAAAAATAGGGAAAGAGATATGCATAGTGGAAAAAAGGTTGAATTATTATAATCTACAAATGTTATGAAACATAAAATGCCACAATTCTCTCCTTTAATTGAGACCCTCTTAATTTCTCAAGAGGTGTGGCCTATTAGGGTGCTGGACTTGGAGCCAGGAAGACCTGGATTCAAATCCAGACTCTGAGACTTACTGGCTATGTGACCCTGGGCAAGTAACTGATTATTTCTGAAACTCAAATTCCTCACCAATAAATTAAGAGGGTTGAACTAAGGTCACCTCTAAGGTTTCCTCCAGCTTTACTATAAATTTATGGTCTTTTGATTTTAAAATATTTAGCTGAATTACATGCTGCGTTTTCATTTTCTTGCATTGTTATTTTCATTAGAAATTTATAGTGATGTTTAACTTTTCTCTCTTGCATCTTATTTTAAATTACCTGCTCTTTCATTTTCAAAGATGCTAAGCCTGGACAAAATTTCAGAGCTTTCATCCTTAGATCTTGGATTAATTACCAGCAGAATGAGTGAGAAAACCTTGTAATTTGTGGGAGGGATATTTAAAATGCTATTTAATCAAGAAAATAAAGTCAAAGGACTGATTTTAAAAGACTGAAATATTCACACTGTAAAACTTAATCTAATCATCTGTTACTTATTTGCTCATGATTACAACCTTGTACCATAGGATCATAGATTTGGTGGTATAAGGGCCCTTGGAATCCTTCTAGTTTGAACCCTGATTTCACAGATGAGGAAATAGAGATTCAATAAAATTAAGTTACTGGCTTAAGGTCATAGAAGTTAGTGATAAAGGTAAGATTCAAACCTACTTCTTCAAATTCCATATTCAGTTCCCCTTTTGATGTACCCTAACTCCTCCATGCTAATCGTGTTAAGGAAATAGATTTAGTTCTTTATATAGGTAAGTTTTTTTGTTTGCTTGTTTCAGTTGTGTGGTTTCAAAGATATGCCTCAAATCTCACAGTAAGTGTGTTCCTCATATCAACTGGGAAAAGAGAGTGATTAAATTGTCAAAACATATAGCTCTAATATACTATATTAATATATGAAGAACACAATGAAATTGTTTCTCATCTCTTTGGAAATAAGATATCATAGGCATTATGCTTTTATGGTCAACAGTTAGTTTTATCTTTCCACTTGAAAAAAAATGCAGCATTCTATCTATGCTACAAATTATTCCATACAGATCACTTCGGAATCATCTACTACTGCTATTACTATCAAATTATGCAATTCAGAAGAGATCTATGGGATTCTCACATAAAAAATATAAAATGTTCTTAAAAGACAAAGAAAGATATAATCATTTAGAATAGTAAATATCTAACTTTTAAATATCCATCTGTGAGTTATCCACTTACAATGCCTTTTAATACTAGGCTGGTTTTCCTTTGACTCAGAAGTTTTATGTCATCTTCCCCAGTTAGTTAATGTATCTCTACAAATCCTAAATCATATTAACATTAATAGAATTAGAAAAGTAAATTTGTGGCCAAAAATTATATACTCCAAAATAAAATACAAGCTATTTTTAAAAAATGGTGACATTTGTATATAGAATATATACAATATATAGAGTTAAATTGAATATAGAGTTAGATCGCTTAGTCACATTTGAGGAACTGAAGTATCACTTTATGGGTTATGACTGTGATGCAAGTTAGATGGCAATTGTTTTTGGAAAGGTAGGTAAGGTCTGTGACCTGAGTCTTTTCAGGAGGCACAATTTACTAAATCCCCTAGATAAAATAGTGTATAGTCTATTCACTTGGAATAGTTATGTAACTTATACATAATTATAATGAATATGAATGTTATAGAAGATATAGAAAAACAGAAATATAATTTGGAGCAAGCCTTAAAGAAACAGAAGGATCTAATCTTATTTAGAATAGATAATTATTTGTGGGAAGGAATAATGACTAGAAGTCAGCATCTGCTTCATCATGAAGAAGTTATGCCAGACTAATTTTTGACAGGGATTTGAGATAGGGATAGGGGATAAGAGGAATGTAGTAAGTATGCTATACCTGGAATTCATTAATGCATTTGTTAAAGTCTTTCACCATTATGACATGGCAACCAAAATGACTATTGTGATCTTAGGCCACATTAATAGAAATAGTGTCCAGAGCAAAGATAATGACAATTCCATTGGATTTTTTGTAGTGGTTTTATTTCAAAATGAAATTGACAAGCTAGAGCATTCTAGGGGAAATTAATCAGTATGGAAAAGGATGTGAAAATCCTATTATGTGAGGATGAGCTGAAGGAATTGGTATTTTTCTCCTGAAGACAGAAATTTTACATGAGGAGAAGAGGAAAGATGATTACTATCCTCAAATATTAGAAAAATGTTCACATGGAAAAAGCATCAGATTTATGATTCTTCCTCTCAGAGGAAGACTGATGGATTATAATATCAGAGCTTTAGAGTTAGAAAGTATCTCATAAAGAATCTAATTCAACTTTTCCATTTTGAAGATGAGGAAATTGAATCGAAGAAACATTGAGAAACTTATCTAAGGATACACAGAACTGGGATTTGAACTCAGGTGGCCTGAATCCAAATCTAGCACTCTTTTCACTATATCATGCTGAATGGCTACTTGTTTGGTGTATTTGTCAAAGGTACTCATTATTCAGGCAGAGTTTGGACTAATTGAACTCAGAGGCTCTTTCCTGCATTAATATTCTATGAAGCAGTTATCTATCGAACATTTCCTTTGGATAATTTATCTATCATTCTCTCACAATTATTAGGTAATTTGTATTAGAATCTTTTTGGGTCAAAAACTTTCTACAAGTATCTACTCATCTAATTAATTCAATACCTGCTTCAATTGTGCTTCATAGATTCAGGAAAGTGGTACAGTGAATAGAACACTGAGTCTGGAGTCAAGAAGACCTGAGTTCAAATCCAACCTCAGAAAATTACTAGCTATGTGGTGCTTGGCAAGTCACTTCATCTCTAACTGCCTCAGTTTCTTCATTTGCAAAATGAGGATAGTAATAGCACTGAATACCCTGGTTTGTTGTGAGGAAAAAATTCAATAACATTTATAAAGTACCTTGTAAAACTTTAAATGCTGTATTATTATTATTAAGCAATGAAATAACTCTTCATTAAGTATCACAGACTTTCATTTAACCATTGAACTTACTGCATTATTTAAGCATAACTCCTTATGTGAAGTTGTTCATATTTTAAATAGTTGCTTATACAAGAGACCCTTCCTATTATGGTGACTGAATGTTTGAGCTCAATTGAAACCAAAGTCCAAGTCAAGAATGGGACAACTATGCAAGCCCCGGTGAGTTCCTGTGACTTGTGCCTTGCCTAGTAAAAAGGACTAGAACATCTGAGACAAGTGAGAATTCCTCCTAACTTCTCAGCTCTTGACAAGGGGATATTCTATCTCTAAATCCCCCTGTTCTCCTATGTCAACATTGTTATCCCCAGAACTTCTGCCTTTTTACAAGTCTATTTAAGAGCAATGAGAACTACTACTTTTCTAGAATTTTGACTATCAACCAAGTTTCATTTGTTCACAGCTATATAATGAGAGTGAGCTTGTGGTTAGTTTCTAAAATAGAGCCAACCCTCACTTATCCATTTTAATGGAGATGGGCCACAGCATGCATAATCCAACAATGAAGACATGGAGAAAAAAAAAGCATGGATAACTCAGCATTAACTATAGCTTAGAAATGGACCTAAATGCACTCATTTTCCAATGGAAAAAGTAAATTAGGGTACAAAAATAATTTTTAGACTATAACATATAGTCTAAAAAGGTGGACTAAACAAAAAAGCAAAAAAAAAATTAAATTCATGAATTTCCCACAGCAATAATTATGATATTCATATCAAAGTGGCTCTATTACTAATTTACTCTGCCAGAAGCAAGTCTCCAGTGGCTACCAAAATGACAATCCAGATTCACTCCTAAGTGATAGAAAGGAAAAAGGTAAGAAAAGTAATGTTTTAGAGGTGAAATTTGGCTTGTGGGCTAATGCAGTTTCATTTGGGCAAAGCTCTGCCACCCAGAAGTTATATTGAAAGATTACTCAATGTTGATTATGAACTATTTCAGTTAAAATTTTTCATTTCTTTTATTCAATTAAAACTGTCAATTTTAAGCTACCTCAATTTTCTTTCATTCAATTGTCCACTAACATTTTAATTACATTCACAGAAACACAAAAGGTAAAACTAATATTTTTATGAAAATTTCATGTAACTATATCCCAAAAATAAATAAATTCAGATTTAGAATAACTATAAGTGGATTAAGAAAAGTATAATTTCCCATAACAGGGTAACTACATTTTTACTGGCAAAAGAGATTAAAACAATCACCATCTGATAAAGAAACTGGCTTGATAGCATCATTTCTAAGAGCTTCCTATTATTTGCAAAGATTGTTCCCTGTTTCCCACTCAAATACAATTATTAACTGTGTTGCACCCTGAGGAAGGTATAGAAACACAAAATAGAAGTGAGAGATCAGAACCCAGATGTGTCTTTTTTTTAAAATGGTAAACACTACAGATGTCAGACAGTTTTATTCTCTAATCAGTTTTTAGTAAACACATCACACCCTTTATCCCTTTAGCTCTAAAGGACATTGAAATGTGTGCTGGAAAACAATCACATAGATTAAATAATCTCTTTTCCATTCTGATACAAAAAACAAAATCCATGAGTTACAGTAACCTGAAAAGTGCATGAGGCCTTGTAATGGATTATGAAGAGATAGCATTGCCTGGAGACTATAATTCTGTTCAGAATTTAAATGCATTACCATTTCACACTGCAAATGTAATCAGAATAGGGCATGAGCACAAAAAGGACTCTTCTGCACAGAGTCAGGTGAAATTTTAATATAATGAATTACCATAAGAATGGCAAATTTTGGAAATACTATTTAATCACTTTTCTGGATCATGTCACTATTGATTGAATCTGGCTATTTCTTGTTGCATTTTTGTGGGCTTTGGTTAGTGTGGAAATATCCCAGATTTAAGCAGACACCAGATTTACAAAATGTGTTGTCATTGCTCATGCAATTTAGATATGGTGATTATTACCAACAGTGTGAAATATTACATATGAAGAGATGGAATTTTCTAAAATACAAGATGCTGATTTTGGAAGCATCTATGCTTAAAAGATAAATTGTTTTATTTTAGTGTATATCTATAACTGAACTCATATTCATTCTACATATATACATATATTCTCTCTTTTTCAAGTGTTACTAAATTATGGAAATTTAAATACCAACATTACATAAAATCATTAATAATATATATATATATATGTATTTTCACTAACTAAATCAGAAAGGAATTAATTTTGCTGATAATTATTCAAAACAATTCAAAAGGCACAAAGTATTTCCAACTTTGGAATGCAGTTTTTTTTTTAAAGAAGAACATCAAACTTTTCCCCCTTATTAATTGTATTAGGGGATAAAAATATAGTTCACAAAACATTTTGGGATCCTTTCTTAAAAGAAACATTTCCACTTTAGTCATTTCTTAGATTTAATGTACACTCACTTAAATTAGATTATGTCTCCAGCACAAAACTGAAATGAAGTAATGGAAAAGGAAATGATTTAAACTGACTCTATGAAGTAAACATTCTCATGTCCCAATTTTTAATTCATTTTACTCACTCTTTTATGAAGTGGGTTAGAGAGACAATGAAGGGTGAGTTTGAGTGGATATCTGGCACATTAACAATCAATCAACTGTTTTTATCTGGAAAATTAGTTTAATATCAATAAATACTAATACACTAAGATGAAAAAAGTTTAATTATTTCACAAGAAACTATTGTCTACATTTTTGGGGGGGTTTTAAAATGTATGTCAGAAGTAAATACAGTGATGTGGAAATGGAATAGTCATATGCCCTCCATCAACACGGGGGCTCTCATTGAAAAAAAATCATAAACTGGTTTGGGAATTAGAGGATATCAAGCATCATTAATTGAACCTCCAGAAATTATTTTCAGGTAATATGAATAAACTAGTACTGAGAGTCCACAAAGCCAGAAGGCAGACAACAAAAATTTATTAAGTGCTGACTATGTGCCAAGTGTTCTAAATGCCTTAGGATAAAATAAAAAAAGAAAGAGAGAGGCAGAGAGAGACAGAGACACAGAGAGAGACAGACACAGACACAGAGAGAGAGAGAGACAGAGAGAAAGGAAGAAAGAGACAGAGAAAAAAGAAGGAAAGAGAGGAAGAAAGAAAAAGAAAGAAGAAAAGAAAAAAAGAAAGAAGGAAGGAAAGAAACAGAGAAAAAAAGAAAGAAAAAGAAAGAGGTCTTTGGCCACCATAGCTGGTGATTATGAGACTGACTACTGTAGTTCTGCTGAGATAGAATATTCGACTGCATTATTCACATGCTGTTTAAGAACAGCGACTTGAGTCTGAATCTGAGACTCAGTGTTGGGACTGTTGTCTATAGTGGTATTCTATTTTGTTGTCTTGTTGATCCTTAGTGTGAGTTACATGTCTTGTGATGTATTTTGCTGAAGGGATTGGAAACTTGTATATCTATGTATACTAAGAAGAGTAGGGATTTCTGGGGAGCTCTGTTAGTCATATTTATAAATGACTGATGAAGTCTGAGTAAGAGATCTAAGATGGTTAATATGACTCAGGAAACTTAGTGTGATGATAGACTATCCCAGGCTAATTAGCATGTATCTGAGTGGTCTGCACTGAATTTTTCCTCATATAAGATTGCTGAATGTACATCATCCTTTTCCCCTTCCCCCCACTCCAAACCACTGTATACTCAACATGGGAATTGAGAGTAGGTGTACTTGACACAATTCATTAAGTCAGTACTACACTAGATCTGATAACAAAACATTAACCTCTCTTCTTTTATTGATGTATTGAGTGTGATTTTGAGCCATGACCTAACTTGATCTTAGTACTAAAAACAACCCCCACATAAATACCAGGCTGATGACATAAAAGAAGAAATTCCAAGAACAAGATTCAAAGATCCTTTTCTCCATTTCTCCCCTTTTATGCTGCTTATCTCCTGAACTCTCTTCTAATTCAGCCACATTGTCTGAACATATGCCACAGTATTATCACTCTACTTTCTTCAAACCAAGGCCATGCTCATTTGCTGGATAACATTGGCTATACACCAACAGTCATATTACTCCCTGGCATACATAAATTCCCAAACAGAATTAGAATTTATCACCTCCTTTATCCTCTCTTCAGTAGCATTGTTGCCAATCTCTTTTAGATACCTTTCTCTTTAGGAAAGAAGCTCACGCTATATGCGAATGATGCAGAAATGGGTCTCAGACATACCTGTTCTCAGTTTCCTCTGATTTCCTACCTTTCTTTTTCTTACTTCACCTAAGGACACTTTATCACCAATATGCTTTCTTAACATCAAGTCTTCTCACCATTAGTCATAAACAAAGAATAGTACTAATTCTTTTCAACCCCAAATGCCCATACAAAACTTCAATCAACAGCTATTTTTATGTGTTGCTATGCAACAGTGATTTTTTTTGTAAATACCTCTCCACATCTTACCTTGAAAGCATCTCACCACCCTAATATCCCATAATTAAAGTATAACTCAAGTGAAGAAGCAGTTTTTTGCAAAAATTTATTGTCCTTCAGACAGAATCTTCTAATGTGGTCGAGTAAGCATAATATAGACTTAAGAGCAGTGGATGTAGAATTAGAGGAATTTGGTTTAAATCTTAGCTTTGCTACTTACTGTCCATGCAATTTAGGGAAGTTAGCTTAATAAAGAATCTCTGAATTCCTCAGTTTCCCTATCTGTAAAAAGAATTTTTTTTTTCTAGATAATCATGAAAGTTGTTAAATATTATGACTCTGATTCTTGGTTGTCCAAGACCTACAAGTAACCTCTTAAGTATTATACAAAAAATTTCCCTTTGACAGTATCATGAAAATGAGAATAGGCAGATGGGGTTTCAGAACTGCATTTGAGCATAATTGGAGAAAAGATCACAAGATCATGTAAATCTAAAGACAGAAGTGAAATTAATAATTATCTATTGCCTTCATTTTGCAGTTGAAGAAACAGAGACTCAGAGGTATTATGATTTGCTCAAGGTCAAAAAGGGAGTACACGGATTTTTAAAATCAGGTCCTCTGATTCCAAGTCCAAGACTCTTTCCCTTATACTGTGAGCATAACATTTAATTTAAACCAAATTAAAGAATACATTTCAACTCTCTGATACCTTAACAAACATATTGCTATGTAAAAGTCATCAGAATAAATTAGTTAATACCAACTCCATTTTAATCCACATTTAAGTAGTTTAGATTTAAGTGTTAATCCACTCCTTTGTCTACTAACATATTTCTTCATCTCTTTAAAATAAATCTCCAATTTCACTAGGCAACCCTGGGACATATTTGGCATAATACAAAGCATTTTAATACATTTAAGATTGCTTGAATTTGCATAATCACCTTTTTGAGAATTTTCAGCAATCATGATTATTATAGTAACACAAATCTATTTACCCTTTAAAGTTGATCACAATTTGTTTTGAACTTTGAATTATCACTGAAATGGATGGAATTAGTCTGAATGAAATTCAATTAAATTACCAAAAATCCCAAACTTAATACTTTTTATTTCTTAATACTTAACACTTTTAATTTTTACTTAAGACTTTTTAATTTGCTAAATTACTTTTTGTTACTTAGATCACTTTGTTAAACATGGTACTAAAGGTATACATATGATAAAAGCTTATAATAAGAACAAAAAAGTTAAAATTTTCATTATGTAGAAATTAATATAATGGGAAGATAGATCTGGGTTTGAATCCTAGCTCTCACACTGATTACCTCTTAAGCCTTGGGAGAGACATTCAGTGTCTCTTGGCTTCAGTTTTCTTATCAGTAAAAATGAGGGATTTGGACTACATGACCTCTAAGATCCCTTACAGCCATAAATCCTATGATCTATGTTCAGAGTCAATAGTTACCACATCCCTCATGTGGAGCTGCTGAGGTTTGGCTGCCTGGGCAAATGAGTATCAGATGAATTGTTGACTCTTGCATTTGCTTCCCAGTGTAGATTCATTCACAAGCCCAATTTAATTGGTCATCTGTCTTGATTCTCATAGCTTAGCCTGTCCTGAGGTGACCTGTATAATTTACCTTTTCTGAAATGACTGCTGTTCTAATTTGTGACCTTGATTTTGAATCCAGATTCCTACTAGAGATAACTGGTTATCTCCTGATTTTAACTAATGTTCTAGTCTTACTATTTTCTTCACTTTTGTCTTGACTTGCCTTATAGATCTCAGCTGCAGGTTCTATAGTCCAGTCCACAAATTCAGTTGGAGTAGCTGATAAAACTTATTCTACTCCCATTGTGATATATTTATTCCCAAGATCATTTTAGGATCATAGATTTAGACTATATAAATGACCACATATATCATCTAAGTAGGTCATCCCAGTGGAATGCAAGCTCATTGAGATCAGAGATATTTCAGTTTTATTTTGTATCCCCAGTACCTATTATAGTGTTTACAATTTAGAAGGAACTTAATAAGTGCCTGTGGGACCAAATTGCTTCTGGTCTAACTCCTTCACTTTTCAGAAGAGGAAACTAGAGCCCAGAGAGGTTAAGTGAGTTGTTAAGATCACATAGATTCCAAGTGGTAGAGAAGGGATTCAAACCAAGGTCTTCTGACTTCAGACCCTGCTGGATCTTTACACTATCCTCTGTTTGATATGTTCAAGAGTTTCCTTGACCTTTTCTTCTGTCCTAATAGAATGAACTAAATGTTTAACTAAATTCAAGTAAGCCTGACCAAATATATTACAGAGTAGCTAATAGAAAGCCTTCATGAAAACATCACTAAGGGAAGAATTTGCATTACTAAGTCTTACTGAAATATTTGATTCTCAGTTTTACCTTAAATTTCCTGACTTTGTTTAAACTAGAGTTCAGAAGAAACAAGTGTGTAACATGGTGTGATATTGATCTTTGGTGACAAAAAACAACTCCTCATCTGTCCTTTGCTCAAAAGTACTCTTTCATATAAAATGAGAAATTGTTATCCAGTCAGACTTCAAAGCATGAATGTGTTTTTTTCTCGACTTAGTTTTTCAACAATACACAATAGTTGCCTCTTTGAAATGTATATTAAGTGTCTGCAGCAATAATATTCATCCTTTTTCAGTAACTGGTACACTTAAAATTATAAGAACAGGCAATTTAGAGGTTCACTTTGAACTTTCATAGGCAAGTCTGGAGGTTTAACATTCTGTTGCTTTGTTCAGCAAATGGACTCACCCCGACAATGGACTCCTTCATCATAGCCATCTGAACAGTCAAGCACACCATTGCACAATTGGGATAAATGAATACATGTGTTTGTTCCAAGGCAAGCAATATGATTCAAGGGACACTTGAATTCTATTTCCTCAGGACCTGAAACAAAAAAGGACAGAATAATCTGTGTCAGCTTGAATTTTCTTTCAAAATTAAAACTGTTAAGCACAGGGAAAAGGACAGCAGGCTATATGAGTAAAAATAATCATAGATTACATTAGTATAATGCTTTGAGTTCTGTAGAATGTCTGAAACACATGATCTTGTACTGGAAAAAAGGAAATAAACTGTTGTTATTTAGTCCTTTCATCTGTGTCTGACACTTTGTGAACCCATTTGGGGTTTTCTTGGCAAAAAGACTGGACTGGTTTGCCAATTTCTCCTCCAGCTCATTTTACAGATGAGGAATTAAGGAAAACAGGGATAAGTGACTTTCCCAGGGTCACACAGCTAGTAAATGTCTGAGGACAGATTTAAATTCAGGAAGGCTTCCTAACTTTAGACCAGGCACTCTATCTGCTGCGCCACTTAGCTAGCCTCTAACACACAATAGGTATTAGGAAAATCTTGGCACAAGTCCTACCTCTGATACATACTGACTAGGTGATCATGAGCTAGAAACATACTCACTTAATGAAACAAAACAAATCTCTATAACTACAAATTAAAAAGGAGTTGATAATTTGCCTCAGAGGAGGAAGTTTCCATCCTAGAAGTTTCCCGCACTAATAAAGTCACAATACAGATCTTGCTTCCCCCAAAATAAATAACAGAAAGCACAAGGAAGCAGTATTAATTCATAACAATAGTGAAAAAAGGGTGAAAGATGGAAAGCTATCTCCCTAAGATATCTGACCCATTTTTTTCTAGCTCTCAGGACAACCTGTAATCTACTCTATAGAGAGAAAAATCAATTTAGTTAAGTAATTTTTTGTACAAATAAAAAATGTATTGCATCATGAAGGATTTTTTTTAGATTTCTTCCATAACACATTCTCTATAACAACCCTTTAACCAAGAGTTTTGTTTATGTCTAAACCAAGTTTTTCCCTCTTCCTTTGGCTTTTTTTTCCCTTTGAGATGGTGATTAACTATATTTAAAAATATGTATTAATAATTTAGACATCACTCTCCTTGCAATAAACAATCCTTATTTGTATGGCTTTCCAAAATCATATCCTCAAACCTTTGAATCATGGTCTCTAATATACCCTCAACCTAACCTTCCACTTTGTTCTTAAAGTTGTATAGGTTCCCCACAAATATATTAATATAATACATGCCGGCCAAAAATAGACTATTAACTCAGAACCTTGAGATAGGATCAGTCACGTGAAGAAATTATTTCATTAAAAGTAGCACTTTGTGGAAATATGCTTTCCTCCAGTATTCTACCCTTCTAGAGACATGAAGAGAGGATGAATAGCTGTGGAAGTGTCCATTTCCATCATTTTCTTTCATCCTAGTGTCTCTAGGGGACATTAAAAAGTTCTTGCCAAATTCTATTCTCATATACTCTACCAAGAATAAGAAAAAGTTGAAATACTAGACAGGGAGCTTATAGAATAATACTAAAAGAGGAGAAAATTGAAAATCAAAGTAGACAGGTGATAGAAGCAAAGAGAAGAGAAAACGTTTGAAAGTACAAAATGGAAGAGGATTTTTTAGACTGTAATTTGTCTGAAAACAAAAATTTGGGGTGCAAATTAATTGGAAGCTCAATATCACCTAGAAAAGTGATATTTATTGCATCCAAAAAAGGTCTTGTGATCTTTGTTTCATTGAGACGCATATTATTTAGGAACAAGGAGGAAATGATATTTCTATATAGTCCCAGTAGGTCCATGGCCAGAGTATTGTGTTGAATTTTGAGTGCCACAGTTTAAGAAAGATATTAATAAGTTGGAGAATATGCAGAGGAACACAAGTAGGATGGTAAAAAGCCTTTATAGTCTATTCCATATCTATATCTATATCTATGTCTATATCTATATCTATATCTACATCTACATCTACATCTATATCTATATCTATATGTTGAAGGAACTGAAAGCATCTGGCTGGGGGATATGTTGTGATCTTAAAGTATTTGATCTTAAAGAAAAATATTGCTGTGTCAATATGAAAAAAAAGATTGTATTCTAAGATGTCTAAGAAACACACATTTCTATCTTTTCCCCATTTTTCTTTCATGTCATGAATGCTATCACATGGAAGAAGGATTTTACTTGTTCTGTTTGGCACTAAAGGGAAGAACCAGAAGCAATGAGTAGAAGTTACAAGGAAGAAAATTTAGGATTGACATAAGAAAAAATCTTCATAAGCATCTAAGTTGTTCAAGAGTAGCACTACTGGCTTGAGAGGTGTTGATTTCTTCAGCTCTTCAAATTCTTCAAGAGGCTGATCTCTTATCAAATATAATAATGGGATTTTATTTAGCAGGTATTTGTTAGACTGCATAGCCTCTAAGATCCCTTCCCAAAATGCCTTCTAAATGCCATGATTACATGAAGTTATCTAAAAAAGATTACTAGTCAAAAGAATTTTTTATTCTGAGAGGACGTAGATTATGAGTATGTAGTTTAAACATATCAGTAGATTGTGAGTGATGTAATTGTGTTAGATGTTAGAATAGCAATCACTTGACCCTGTACATTTCCAGCAGTTCATCAACATTTTTCTCCTATGTAGCCTCACTAGCAGCAGTGATATTGCAGAGAGGTTTCTCTGTGTGTGTTCATGTATATTTATACAATTACTGCTATACACAGGCTATTAATTTTGTCAAACACCTGTCTCCCCAAATGTCCAACTCACTTTACTGTAAAAATATGTGTTGTGAATGAGACTTGGTGCAAACTACACCTCCACTATGAATATTTTAATAAAATATAAAAACCACAAATGTTAGCTTTAAAATATATAATTGGAATACAAGTACGACCATTTCAGTCAATGTTTTCTAGCTTCATAATTTAAAAAAAAATGCTTTTTACTGATATTTTCCAGCTACACAATCTTTTGATTATATTTTAAATTAATTGTTTAATTTAGGAGAGCTATTAGCTTGCCATGGGCAGCAATTACTATACAACAGTCTTCAACTTAATTAATTGTCCAATGCTTATTAAAAGTGAAAAAAATGTAAAGTCCTGCATAGATATAAGTTAATATTTAGCACATTCATATTTTGGTGCCTGAAATCCATGCTATAAAGTATAACAATGGTGTTCCATAAGAGACAACGTCATTCATAAACTGGAAAGGTTTTACCTCCAGCTTTAATCACTGAAAAATGACCTAGTGGTCCTGGGAAAAGTAAGATTTGGTAATAGATGAGTTGGCACAAATGAAAGATTGAATCTTAGTTGTGAAAAGTGTCAGGTAGGGAACAAGCATGCCTGGAAGGGTAGTATGAATAGCTGGAAAATCAGTGAGTGATTTAATTATCAAACTGGGGAGACTAGAAAAACTGCTTCATTTAATAAAGGAGGGTGGATGGGAGTATTTCTTTAAACCTAAAAGACAATGACAAAAATAAAAATATAATGATGTCAGGGGAGTCTGAAAGATTCTTGAATCCGTGTATTAGGAGTGAAGACAATATTATATGGAAGATTCATCATAATGTCTTCCATGAAAGACTAGATCCTGACATTGCCTCTCCTAGATCGTCAACAGAATTGAGCAGCCATATGAGAAAATCAGGACTCTAGCAGAATCTGTATCAGAAAAAAAAAAAATTCCCTTGAATTTGTAGAGTTGAAGAGCAAGAGTTACTTTCTACTTTGAATTTCTGCCCAGCATCATGGAAATTATCTGGCCTGTTGTTTGTTTTGCAAATAGTAGTATTAATAATGTACAGTGCTTTGCAAACCTTAAAGCACTATATAAGTGCTAGTTATTATCATTATAACAACAATGTTAATAATAGCTTCCATTTAGCTTCCTGCTTTAAAGTTTACAAAATATTCTCCTCAAATTGTATCTCTGTATTATCCCTATTTCACAAAGAGAGTATTTAAGGATCAGAGAGATAGTCTTATCTGTTTGAAAGAACATTTCACATAGACTCAAGTAACCTGTGTCCTACTTAGCCAGTTGTGAGACATTAGGCAAGTCATTTCATCTATTGGGACTCATTTTACTCCCTTGTTAAATAAGGGAGTTTTATTAGATGATCTTTAGTATTCTAAGCACTAAACAGTTCTACAACTATGAATTTAATGAAGTCAAGGTTTTTTTTTTTTTAATGTATGGCCATACAGCTAGTAAGTTTTAGAATCAGGGTTCAAGCTCAGATGCTCTGACCATGTCCAGTACTCTTTTCATCTTTCCACTACTTCTTGGTAGTTGAGTCCTGGTTGTTCAGTAAAAAGGGACATGTTCCCTTGAATATTGTATTTCCTACTCATCCTGTGTATCGACAGGAAAGTAATTGATAATTCTCAGAAGGAGGCTGCCTTGTTCTCTCTTTTAATCCCATAATAGTGGTAGTGTAAGTGGAATGGGATGAGGGATACAAGTTGGACCTTGGAATTGTCTGGGTCACTGAGAGCTTCTGGAACAAGTTTAAGGATATAGCCAGTGATCATCAGAAGTCAGATTTGAACCAAGGTCTTCCTGACTCCCAGGCTGGCTCTCTATCTGTTATGCCATTCTGCCTCTGGATCCTAGGGAGAAGTAGCAACTCTGCCTAAGAAAATCTTTCACCTTGACAGATATGCATGGTGAAAAGATATTACTCCTGATCCCACAAATAGAATACAATTCAAGGTTTCTTTAGTAGTAGATTTCCATAATTCTTTCAGTTTCCCTCTCATATAGTTTTGTACTATATGTTTACATGTGTAGCAAACTTTTGCAATCAACAGACTAAATTTCTACAGCAAATATTTAATCTTGAACTAACACCTTACTTCTGGTCAATAAACTGTTTCCACAGAAGTCATTTCACCCTGTTACAAAGCAGATGGTTTCATATATCATCTAACACTTAAATCTGGCCTCAATTGGCTTGTCCAGCATTGCTTTCTACAATTCCACAACAATAATCCTTCTCTATAGTCAGATTTTTCTTTCGTTAGGCCAAGTACATAATGTGCTCATCTTACCTATCATACTATAACCCCCAATGGAAGTTAGCCATCCCCTCTTCTCTCCCTAGCTAAATCCTGCCCACTCTTCAAGAGCCAGCTCACATCCCTTTCAGTCTTACCTTCCTTGAATGTACCAGTCCTAATTTATTTTTCCATTCTCTGATCTCCTACTGAAGTTAATGTATGCATCATACAATTTTGTACTTAGTTATATATTGTCTTTTATTTTTTCCATACTTCATTAGGCTTGATCCTGTCTCTCTGAAAGATTGTAAATTCCTTGAAGGCAGAAATGTCTTAAAACTAATAACACAATACTGGGAATACAGTAGATATTTAATATATATTTATTAAGTAATTGTTATTGATTCAAACAAAATGTAATTAGCAATTTAATCTACCACAAAGCAAGAGAAATTCTATTGTGCCAAGTAAACTATGATTTAAAAGTATCTACTATTTTGGATTATCTAAACCACAACTTTTATCTATTGATGGGACTGAGGGTTGTCTACATTTATAGAGCTTATCATCCTCTGAAACCTTGCTTTTAAGAGAAACTTTCACCTGCTAAAATCTATCCAAATAATGGAAAAGAAAGAGTCTTATCTATTGGCAGGTTTCCATTACAATTTTTTAGTCTTGAAATTTTAATCCACTGACCCTTTACTCTTTTTTTTTTTTAATGAGGGGCAACCCTCAGGTTTCTAAAATTCAATGGGAAGGGTTTTTACAATTAAACATTGTGCTTTAACTTCCTAGAATTAGTCTTAAGAAAGTCAATTATTATCATCAAAACTAAGATTTCTGGAGTACCATTTGCCAGCCTTTAGCCTATAGTTTTTGTTTTAAACATCCTTTTTACCTTTCCATCCACTCACTTTTGCTCTGGGAGAAGTATAAATAAAATCAAATAAAGCTGTTATTCTTTGGAAAGTATAAGGTTGAAATAGACAGGGTAGTATAGTGTATAGTGCACTATACTCTAATTTGGAAACATCTTAATTCAAATTCTGCCTCTGACTCTTAATAGCTGTGTGGCCATGTGGCCATGTTCTTCAAAACTGGAATTTTCAGTTTCCATAAGATTGATAATACCTTCAGCAACTTCTTTAAAGGGTTACCATGAGGACCAAATAATCTAATACATACAAAGCACTTTGCAAAACTTAAATCATTGTATAAATGTCAGCTATTATTTCCTTGAAATCAATTGATCAAAAAGCATTTGCTAAATATCTATTTATGAGTTGGCTGCTGTTCTAAGGACAAGGCATACAAAAACAAAAGTGAGACAGTCTCATTTCCAAAGAAATTTATAGAAGGTACAATGTGTCCTTAAACAAGCAAACATAAAATATTTTAAAATATTCAATTAACTCACTAAGTATTTATTAAGCTTCTACTATATACAATTCTTTGTGATAGTTAATGAGGATTTGAAGACAAAAGAAACAGTCTCTGCCCTCAAGAAGTTCATATTCTGTTAGTGTATGTATATAGAAGATTAAATACATATTAGATACAAAGTAATTTCAGGCAAAAGGCCACAGTTATAACATAAAAGACAATTTGGTAACTATACTACAAGGATTACAGAGGTCATAATATAAGAGTACAGTAAAGTAGGATAAAGCTGCTAGAAAGATAGAGCTAATGTGGATAGGTATGAGGGAGTGAGGAATGGTAGCCAAGGCATGATATCTATTTGGCCTCCACATCTTTTGTTTGGCCTCCTAACAAGTTTCCTTACACACTTTCCTTTCCTTCTCTTCAACCAGGCTGGCCTGCTTGTTGCCTGTATAGAGTATTCTATCTTTTGTTCCTCTATCTTTGAATGGGCAGTTCTCCCTGCCAAGGATGTTTTCCTTCTCACCTTCATCTATTAAAACCCCAGATCCTTTTAAGTCTCAGCTCAAGTATCTTCTTCTTTATGCTAAATCACCATATAGCCAGGCAAAAGGTATTGAGGGATTGAACTATGATGTATGTAGAATGAGCAGAGAGAAGGAGGCAGATGCAAGAGATGCTGAGAAGGAGGGAATGACAGGCTTTGGTAAATGAATGAATATGCAAGGTTAAATGATAACCTAAAGTTAGGATGATCCAGGTTTTGATCCTGGGTGACTAGAAGACTGGTGGTTCCTTGAACAAAAATGTCAAGTTATGACATATGGCCAGTTTAGAGGAGGAAATAATAAGAGCTATATTTTAAACACATTAAGTTTGAGATGTCTATGGGATATTCAGGTAGAAATGTCTAGCAAGTAGTTGGAGATGCAGGATTGCAACAGGATTTTAGAAACCTATATTTAGATTACAGCTAAGTTTCTGGCAGAGTATGGAATGGCCAGAGCAGAGAGTGTATAGAGAAGAGGAGAGGCTTAAGACAAAACCCTGAGGGAAAAACAAGCATAGGAAACAAGACATGGGCAATGATCTTGTAGAGCCTAAAAGAATTTTTCAGCCAGCTAAGAGAACCATAACACTGTTACATGACAAAAAACCCAAAGAGTAATGAATAAATATCTAGAAAAGAGTGGTCAACAATGTTAAGTGTTGTAGATGCAAAGAAGTATGAAGGTTCAGAAAGGGCCATTGGATTCAGTGATAAAGAAATCACTGATGAACTTGAAATGAGAAGTTCAATTGAGAACTGAGTTGGAGGTGAGAAAGTTTTCTCTTAGGAAAGGAAAAAGAGAAGTGATTGTATTAAATTCAAATAAAAATGGATCTCCATAGGGCATATATTGACTTAGAAAACCATAAGTTAATATTATCTATATTGCATTGTGTGTTTGGTAAACATTTCAGATTACATTTTTATGTGGTTAGGGCCACTTGGGTGTTTTACAAATGGGTGCAAGTTTGACATCTCTGGCATAGATGGTTTCAAAGGAGAAGGTCCTCAATTACCACTCTGGTCCCAATAAGATCATAAAATAATGCCTGGAATGAACCTTAGAGGTCAAACCCTTTAATTTACAGATATGAATAAGGTCCTAGTTGAGTAGTTAACCCAGGAAATAAGTAGAAAATCTAGGATGTGGATCTAGTACTTCCAATGATTGGTTCAGCTTTTCCAACTGCACCACAATTTATGCCCAATTACAAGTTTCATACCCTTTTTTGCTTCAAGATTTATAGAGCTAAAAAAAGAAAATAAGTAGACCACAGTAATTATTCTATGTCCCTTGGTATAATTGAGTAAAATGCATACAACAGAATGCTCTACTGTGGAGACATTTAATAATATATTTTTAAAGGTTGGTGTCATAATCAAGTAACCTAAGAAGATGGCAAAGTATCCCTAGAAATGCATTACTTTAGAGATGACATCCTATCTTTATTCATACCATATGTTTGCAGCTGAGATTTTCCTACCAGATAGAACAAAACTTTAAATAGAAAAAAAAATCCTTTAATTAATTAAGGAATTTATACAGAGGAAATGAAAAATAGATGGATGAAACTGAGTTTCTAATATAGTTAATATGTATCAATATAGATAATAAAGTGCCTTTAAGAGGCAGTGAGATGTAGTGGATAGCTTGATAACCCTGGAGTCAAGAAAATCTGGATTCAAGTCTTGCTTCTGAAACATACTAGCTGTGTAACCCTAGATGAGAAACTTAACAGCTCAGTGTACCTAGGCAACTCTTTCAGACTATATGCTTCAGATAAGTTTTAAATCTTCATTTTTGGAAAGAATTTCCACATTCTGAATACTCCACACCATTACAATCATAAGTTTGGTTCCCATCCCACCAAAAATATCATATTTGATAATATTTGAAAACACAGAAATACAATAGCTTCAAAATGTACAAGTGCACTAACCTTGCATTATTTTCTTCTTTGGAGAATAAAAGAATTCCCAAAGAGATCTATTTGGTCTTGGATTTTATACCTATGTGTTTGAAATAGGTATTTAGGAAAACCCAAGAGCTGGGAGGGAAAATAAGAAGATACTGTACTTGTGTACTGTGCTCAAACCATCCTGGACATCTGTTCTATTTTTAAAGGCCTCCAGGGAAGGGGATTTTGAAACTTCAATAAGCCATTCTGATGTTTAACAATTCTCATTCTGAAGAAACATCACCGTAGAAAAATTCCTTGTGTTAAATTTAAAGTCCTTGTGGAGCCCCTTTACAAATGTGATACATTCTGACCATCTTTTGAGAAGGATGCTATGGGAAAGAAATACTCTAGTTGATACTGCTATTTTTGTGTATATTCACATTCAGCACACCAACTTAAAAAAAAAAACTACCTGTGATTTCATTGTTAAACTGTTCTGAATTGCTTTCTGGGGAAAAAAAAAGATTACATTTAAATGGGAAAAGTTCTAGCATTATTCTGAAGGACAAGTGAAATTTGGTATATCTCAAAATCACCTAAGAGACTAGTTTCATTGCCAACTTTATAATCAAATGATTTTTATCTGTATAATTGACTATGGACAACTTAATATAACAAATTCAGGTGAGTTCATCACCTTCTCCAACAATGAAATTGCATAAGTCTAGGATTGAAGATTTAAAGAAAATACGAGAGAGAGGTATTCTGCTTACTCTAGGCAAAGGCAAAGTATTAAAATCGTTAAGTTTACAGCCTTCTAAATAAGACTTTTCCAAGGCTAAAGGAATGCTTTGTTCTCCTGTGCTTTCCTTGTGAAGCACATAGAGGAGAAAGCAAATGAAATCAACATTCTCTACTATGCAGCATAAATTGTTACTCTCCCTAGGTGTGTGATTCTCTGCACCATTAAATGAGTAGTACAGTCAACTCAATTACCAGCACTAATGGGGGGAAGAGTGTCTTGGAAGATCCGAATCAGTGGAAAATCCCCAAAATGTTTATTGTTTCACTAAATTCTCTTTCTTCTCTCATTTAAAAGCATCTACACTTCATTCCATTGGCTTCATGCTTCAAGCTGAGTCTTCCCTAGGTGACATTTGTAATGACCCTAGTAGTAGCCACCAAATCCCAATTATGAAACATGCCCTAGGGGAAGGTCAGAAACCAGAAAGTCACCCTGGCAGAAGAGATCAACAGTAATAGGTTTAAAACTTCTTTCCTGAGAGTTTGAATATCAACTAGCAATAATTCCCAGTTTCCTCCCTTTTTTATTAGCATTAATCAACATGAGACCCCAGTTCCAGGCTCCTCACTCCATTTCTTTTTGGCCTGACCCTGCTTGATTCAGATAAAAACCCTGTACAAATTCACTAGAGTTAACTGGGTAAGGGGGAGGGTGGTACCTATTCTCTCTAGGGCCCAGTGGCATTCTTCTAATTCCCCACAGGGATCCAGCAGACATGACTTGTTTCTACCACCTTCCCCATCTGAGTCAAGGTTCAGTCAAGTTTTAGGAAAACCTTCTATTTTTACAGATAAGAATGAGGCCTCATACTGTAGTAAAGTTGGTTTGTTTTATTGTCATGTTTGTGTTGTGTTTCTTTGTATTGGGCAATTGGCATCCCAAGTTTTCCTAGGTTTATATTAAAATAACACCCCATGCTCAACTTTTCATATATCAGTTCTTCATCTTAAATGTATTTATCCAGAGTCCTCTAAGTTATCTTGAGAACAAAATAAATTTCTGCTAATGTGAGAGTAGTTATCAAATGGCTAATATGTCATCCCTGCCAGATAATATGTTTGCATTTTAATGGAGGCCTTCTGGAAACAATGACAGCCCAATGGAGTGACTATGAGTGAAAATTTCAAGTATGGTAGCAAGTAAATATTTCTGGGTGGTGGTAGGTGACTTTATTGCTTACGTGTAAGGCTGCTTTTAGGTTAAAGAATTTGCCTCCTTTTCCAACTGAAGCAGCCAGTACTGATTTTTTCCTTCCTACAGTGCTCTGAACACAAATGGTATTTGCTACACTTTCATTTAATGAATGAATGAATTCCTGGAATAGAAGAGAGCACAATTCTGTCATTAAATTACAGATAAGAAGCTTGCTAAGATGATGGCATTGGGTCTTTAGTTTCCTCATGTCCCCCATAAGTCAATAGGCTGAAATGTATCCCATTTACTGATTAAGAAAGTGAGATTGCAGAGAAATTTCCAGATTAAGAGTGAGATTAAATGCTTACAGTCAATGGCATAACAAAGAATAGAAGGCAAGTATCTCATCTTATTTCAAGCCATTACTTTTTTCTTTCCCGCTTTGGACTAACTAGCCTTTTCCTTTGTAGTTACTTTACCCATTGTAACAAGGCCAGAGTTACTGGGAGAGTTTCTAGAGTTCAGGGCAGGTGAGACAACCTGCCTAATTAAGAGCCAGCAGTGCCTTCCAAAGACAAGAGAGACTGAAAGGCTACAGACTGCTTGTCAAGTAGCAGACAGAAGACAGAGGTACCAAGAGGAAAGGGTCCTCTTGCCACAAAGGGAGATTGTAAAGATGTAACCAAAGATGGCATCCAAAGGATGGGATAGCTGGGAGTCACAGAAGGTGATACTCTTCCCCATTGTTGAAAAGAGATTTTTGAGAAATTCTCAGAAGGCTCTAAGAGCTCCTGGGGAGTTGTACTAGTTTAGATCATTTTTGAGAGTCTGAGAACCCCAAGGGGATATATCTGAACAAACTTGCTCTGTTAACTAAGAACCCCCCAAAAAAGGATAAGAAAGATTCCAAGAACTTTTCCATAATTTATTATCAGTAATTGAATAAGAGTAAAAACAAAACTGGAAGGTAAATATTTGTGGCTATGAGAAAACAAAGAACACAGAATTTCTGAATTATATTTGTACTATGTTCTATCACTATAATCATAGGCTGCGCCAGGTTTTGTAAGCAGGGGCAAGAATGACAAGATCCTTGTCAAAGGATCAGAAGTGAGTGAGAGAACACAGAATCCATGGAGTTGATTATCAAGTAGACAAAGGCCAGTGGCAAGAGACATTCAGAGCTGAATCAAACATTTAAGAATTTGGGTACCTTCAACTGGGAAATAAGAAATATAAGAAATGGGGTATAGAAATTTATCCTGCCCTACAGACAAATAGAAGGGGAAGGGGATAAGAGAAGGGGGGGATAGAAGGGAGGGAAAATTAGAGGAAGGGGTTTACAGAATGCATGCCATTTTGGGGTGGAGGGAGGGATGAGACAGGGAGAAAATTTGGAACTCAAAATCTTGTGGAAGTGAAAGTTGAAAACTAAAAATAAATAAATTAATAAAAAAATTGGGTACCCTAAATGGGGTTGATTGCCTTCTAAAAGGCTTACTTTCCATTTTAACTCATTTTCCTTATTCAACATGCTACCCCTTCTTTTTAAGTTTTAGTACTTGGGTCTATTATAAAACTTATAGGGAATTGAAAGTCAGATGTATCTTTATCCTTATATTTCTGTGCTTCTTTACCAGAGGAAGGTTTGTTTAATGAGTTACACATCCATTCTTCTATTAGAAAAAATAAATCATTCATTTGATTGATTGAGAGGAGGAGATTAAAGACAAGATAAAGGCAGACTTGGAATTAGACCTTTACATTTTCAATAGAGTTTGCTGTTGTTTGGGAAAACAAATAAACAATGGATTAAGAAACCTGATTAGCATACAAATGAGATTATTGTTGAAGAGATGGGTCTGGGAACTTGCAGTTAATAGTCTTTCACTGAAAAGTCCTCCATTAAAACTATGTTGTTTCTGCAAAGCCAATTTATATTTGAGGAAAATACAATGTCAAACAATTAAATGTAAGAATGATGTGATTGCATAAGTTTTTAAATACAGCAATGCCTACTACAGTTATTATATTATGAGCAGAATAGCTTTCCCTCTAACTCTAAAAATGTTCAAGGTAAAAAGTACTTACAAAAAATTCTCCATGGCATTTAAGCGATTTTAGTATTGAAAAGTATATTATTGATGCACATTTTAATGAATATAAGCTATAATTATATTGTATTACTTTCTGTTTCTTGAAGATAATTCAATACCTACAACTTGGAAGATAAGAAAAGACATACTGTTTTTTTAATGGTATCACTTATAAAAATATATTTTTTTAAACAGGAAAGAAAAGCATATTGGATTATTTCCATAAAGGAGACTGGGTCTTTCACATCTTTGAGTAATGTACTTCCATAATGAAAATATTTCTTATTCTGTGGATGTTCTCAGTTAAGTCTACAAATATCAGGGGAAAAATTGTTGGTCCAGGTTCTACAAGGGATGAAAATGAGGCTCAAGGAGAAGCCTTGACACCATAGGGGGGAAAAAGCATACCCTAAATGGTGAATAAGTTTGAAGAAAACTTATTCTTAAGGATACATTAAATGGACTTGAACTGTATAAAATTGATCAGTATTGCGCATTGATTGCTGAGAAACTTGCATTTTTGCAAAGAAATTTGACCTTAAGGTCACTGAAAGGGTGGGGGGATGTGACTAAGAGTTAATTGGAATCAAGACAACAAAACTAGGGATGGCCAAATGACTAGGTAAATTCTGTAAGACAAGAATAAGCCTAAAGACTTCTACTGTAGGGGATTTGTTCTTTTAAAATTATTATCTCAAACTTGCTAAATGTCAACAAATATGCATTTCCATATACAAAAAGAACAAGAAAAGAGGATACTATATGAAACCTCATTATGCACAACACATTTTTTTTAAAGTGTGTACTCAGTTCAACAATTAGTTCCACACTGTCTTGCTTATCTGTGTTAACTGCCAAACCTCCTTTAGATCTCTTAAGGTCTATTTTCTTTAAATGCTTCACCAACTCTCTTCTTTCTTCCATTTTTTCCTACATTATTATCACTAGCCTCTCTCCCTTCAATCTCAACCTCTCCAAAAGCAAATTGAAAACAACAACAACAAATCTCTGCTTTGTAACAAGTGTGCATAGTCAAGCAAAACAAATCCACACATTGACCATATCTACACATGTTTGTCTGCTCTATTTCACCTCTAATCTATCATCTACATGTCAAGAAGAGGGATGTATGCTTCCTTCATCTTTGCTTCTCTGGAGTGGTAGTTGATCTTGTTCAGCATTCTTAAGTCTTTCAAAATTGTTTTCTCTTTATAATGTTAAAGTCATTGTGTAAATTGTTCTTTCACCTCTTTCCTTTATATCTTTTGGATATATACCTGCTAGTGGGAAAAGTGGGTCAAAGAACCTGCACTATTTATTAGTTGCAAATTTTTTTCTCAAATTCTTGGACCAATTCGCAGATCTACCAACAATGCATTAGTTTGTGTCTCATTTGTTCCCCTGTAATAATTGTTCAAATCTAGCCTTGCTAGCTGGGTGTGACCTTGGCAAGTCACTTAACCCTGTTTGCCTCAATTTCTCCATCTATAAAATGAACTGGAGAAGGAAATGGCAAACTTGGTCAATATTTTTGCCAAGAAAACCCTGAATGGGGTCACAAAGTGTTGGACAGGACTAAAATAACTGAACAACAATCATGGTTTTCCCTTGGGCAATCTGCTGGATTTGAGGCTGAACTTCGGAGTCATTTTCATTTTCATTTTTCTTATTATTAATGATTTAGAATTTTTTTCCCATATGATGGTTAATTATTTGCTCTTCTTTTGCAAGCTACATATTCGTATTCTCTGGGCTTATATTGACAAAAGTGATCTCATTCCTGTATATGTGAAATGATTCCTTACATATATATTGGACATCAGGCTTTTATCAGAGAAACTTCTACAAAGATTTTTTTTCCAGTTAATTTTTTTCTCTTCTAATTTTAGTGGCATTGATTTTGTTTGTCCAAAAGCTTTTTTAAATTTGATATATTCAAAATTATCCATTTTACTTCTTGTGATCCTCTTTATTTGTTTGGTTAAGTACTCTTCCCCAGTTGACATTTGCAAAAGGTAGTTCCTTAGATAGTACTCTAATTTGTTCTAAAGGTGACCTTTTATATATAGGACGTATCTATTTGGAGCTCATTGTGCTATATGATGTGAGATATTCATCTAAATATAGTTTCTGTCAAACTGCTTTCCAGTTTACTCAACTGTTTTTGTTGAAAAGTGAATATGTACTCCAGTAGTTGGGGTCTTCCAATTGCTAGTGCTTTCCTCTAAAATTATTTTTACCTAATTTGTTTATATTTGTGTTTAAAAATTTTGGTGCATGTTGTTTCCTTGTCAAAGAATGAAAGCTCCTTGAGGATAGGGATTGTTGCATTTTATTTTTGTTTCCCTTGCATCTAGCACTATGCTTGTCAACTACTTAATATGTATTTGTTGAATGAATGGATGAATACATTTAACATTGAACCATTATCAACTACTCTTGCAGTTCAACTTTTGAAATAGATCTGAATTCATCCAGTGGATGTATTTTCCACTGGAATAATAAGAGATACCTCCTTAAGTACTTTGTTAAAATCTAAGTGTCTACTAGTTGTGACTTTGGAAAAGTTCTAAAAGATGGTGACAGGATAGGGTTGAATCAAATGACATTTAGTGTTAAAAGTAAAGTTTTAGAATTGAATGGAGTTCAAGGTAGACCACATTATCTTGAAGTCAGGTATCTGAATTTGACTTATCATTTCAGTCTCCTTTGGCACCAATATTTTGCAAGATTTGTTTACATGCAGAAATATTGATGTTTTAGAGTTTCTGCTATACTCACTAACCTTTCTCACCCATGCTAATGAGGAAAGAACTTTGCCAAAGACCTGCAGCAGGAGGAAAACAGAAAAATTAAAGTCAATAATCCACAGAATGTAGAATCAGGCCCTAAATAATGGGGACTCACCTATGTCCATATTTGACCTTAAATATATGAAGAATCCAATAGGCCTCATACAAGTGAAAAAATACAGGCAGCTACCAGCAAATATGATTTTTTGGGAAAAATCTTCATCTTTTTCTTTTAAATAAAATTCTAACTGGGTACTACAAATGAAAATAAAACATCTCACTCATCAGTTAAATGTCTATTAAACACATCCTCTTGAACAAAATTATTCTAAATGTGCTTTTAAGATTTATAGCTAGACTGTCATATGCATGCACATTTACAAAAAGGGGGAAATAGTATTTTTTGGGATCAAAACAGTATTCCTCATTTTGAGGAAATATTAAACAAAATCTTCTCTACAGCATTTTTCAGTTGGCTCCCACCTATGTTCTCACTGCAGTGTTATCAGATGAAGTTGATTAATGACTGTAATTAAGGTAAAATAGCTCAGTATTTAAGATAGAAAGAGTAATCCATACAACCTCAGTTAGGATGCCTCATTTATATGCAAAATTGTAATTGAAAATGCTTCATTTTAGTAGAATATTTGATTTAAAAAATAAAAGATATGCAGAGGCTCCTATAATTATAAGTGGAAAGGACTGTAGAAATCTTAATCTATTCACCTTAAAGTAATATTCTACAGTAGCAAGATCTGCTTATTTTCTACTTTAAGGCCTATTCTAATGTGTTATTGTTCAATATATTTCACAAATGTATTTATTCCTAATTGATTTAACTGATTAAGCAGTACATCAATATCCTTAATCTTAGATTTATAAACATTGGGCTAAAACGACACACTTAAGGGAGAGAGAACATCAGACATTATGTATTGTATATTCTTTACACTTTAAAGAGACTGGATTCTAAAGTCTATTTTCTAAGAATATGTTAAATATTTTGAGATCTAGTAAACATATTGAATAACTGAATTCATTCAAATGTAACAATTTCTACACACTGAGGCATTAAAAACCTGCAGCAGTATTATGTACCTTCAAGTGATTAACAGATTGAGATATTGATTCACTTCAGAAATATTAGTGTGTATATAGAATAATCATTAAAAGATGGGGGCAAAAGCACAAAACTGTCAGCTCTAGCTGTCACATTCTAGCTATGAGAAACAACAATAGAAAAACAACAATAAAAAAACCAAATAAACAACAAAATGCTTTCTGACTTTGAATCTTCAACAAAAGTAAACCAGCAATTCTAAGTGTAACTTTAATTATACTGATGGTAATTGTACACAATAGGCTGGGACCTTGTATCTTCAAAATAGAGAAATGTATTTCTTAAGCAAGCCATTAAATTATCTGTGGCTTACTTTCCTTATCAAAAAATGAAGAACTTAGATTAGATCAATTCTAAGATCTTTTTTAGTTCTAAATGTATGAACTTCTCAGCATGAAAGCTGTATAGACACAGTGAGGATCATTGATGGGAACAGTTATGAGGGTCAGAATAATAATAGCTTACCATGTTGGAGGTTGAAAGAAAGTTGGGGGTGGGGAAGGTGGGTAGAGGAAGTAGGCATAAGATGTCAGAAATTCTACAAAAAGTTAAAGAGTATAATTTGTGGAACTTTAAAATTAGAGATTGGGAACTGAGAGGAGAGTAGGAAAATGAAAAATAGACAATGAATTGTCATATCTGACACTGAAACATAAGACAGTTTGATTAAAAATGTATTAGTCACTTCTAAACTCATTGCATATAAGTCAAGAGATGAACGACCTTAACAGTTATGAGTCAGACACTTGCTACCTGAAAAAAAATAGGGATACACAATACTAAGTCCCATTTTTATTCCTAACTCCCACCCCTATCTACATATGTACTTCCAAGCCACTGTATAAATCACAATTGTTTTCCTGTTGTAGACCACATCTTGTTCTTCCCTCAACTTTGAAGAAATTTATATCTGGGAAAACTTTTAACAGATTACCTGAGGTTCCTGGGTGAGCTAATATCACTTATATCTCAAAAGACCTTGCTTGCTTCCTATATTTTGCCTGAAATATACCATCTAATTTGTTTCTGAGTTTTTGCTTAAGATGATTTAGAGATTCAGGCTAAATTAACTTTGGAAAACCATTGGCAGACTATTGGTATCCAATATATGATAGCACGTAAGACAATTAGCTATGAGAGCTAATAAAGGCATGGTCAGAGAACCTACTTTTCCTCAGCAACTTCTTCCAGTACTAAGAGGAACAATAATAAGGGATTGAAAGTCATGGTGGGACATGGACTTTAAATTCTTTTCCAGTGTGCAATTCAGCTGGGAATTAGGCTCACTGGTAGCACTAAGGAACTTTCTCTTCAAGGGAGAGGCCAAACAGCAGGGTGTCGCTATAAATTTTGGTGAAGGGGCAACAATGTATAAGAAGGAAACTTTGGGAAAGAGGGACTTAGTAGAATGTCATAAGGTTGCAACCTAGTTTTCACTTTGAAGATAAGACAAAATGATGAGAGTTGTGCTGAACATGTAGGATTTGGGGACAATGAAGAAAGGTAGGAGACTCAGAGACGGAGGATAATTATATTGATTACTTTTGGTTTATTATGAGTCCTTTATATGTTTTCTTTTTTAATTTAATAAAGGCTTTTTTGTTAGCTTGTGTGCATAGCTTTCACACCTGTGGAAATCTAGAAACAAGCTATAGTCTGAGATTTCTCAGGCTAACTCTGGGTGAGGACAATAGGAGCCAAATAGAGAGGATTTGGGATCAGCCCCAAAGATTTGGCTCAGAGTTTAGGGAATCCAGCTCACAGGTTACAGAAAAAGAAGTACTATGTCACTTCAGATTTTGGGATAGATAAGGAGAATAAAAAAGTTTTACTGATGGCATTTTTATGTCACAATTATTTCTGGATGTACCTCAGTCCCCATCCACACCTCCATACCCCTGAATCTTCTTTTGTAACAAAGGAAAACAACTAAGCAAAAACAATTGATACAGTGACAGTCTGGCAATGCATGCAATAGTCTGTCATCATAATCGCTTACCTACATCTGCTAAGAGAAATAATTTTATACATTGTCTATACATGGGGATAACAGATTTCAGTGAATCTGGAGAACATATAGTAGTACCCCATGGCTTCAAATTCTAAAAGAGAAACTTGATCAAAAGGGATATAAAGCTCTTATCTAAGTACTAACCAGATAAATCATTCTGAAGAGGAAGAAAAGGGGGGAAGTGTCTAAGCAGATCCATGACACTGCTCAGGGTACTTTTTTTTAAATAGGTCATCCATCAAAACTTAATGTCCTTTAATGACAGAATTACCAAACAGAAAGATCAGGGTAATTCTATAAACACAGTATAACTGAATTTCAGGAGGCATTTGACAGTATTGCTCAATATCCTGGTTGACAACCTGGACAGATGTAGGTTAGTTGACATATATGAATTTAATGGAATACTATCTTGCTGTAAAAAATGATGAGCAAGAGCACTTCAGAAAAACCTGGAAAGACTTGTATGGACTGATGCTGAGAGAAGTGAGCAGAACCAGGAGAATGTTGTACAAAGTAACAGCCAAGTTGTGCTATGACTAACTTTGATAGACCTAACTCTTCTCAGAAATGCAAGGATCTAAGACATCTCCAAAAGTCTCATTATGAAAAATGCTATCCGCATCCAGAGAAAGAACTATGGAGTTTGAATGCAAATTGAAGCAGACTATTTGCTCTTTACCTTTCTTCTGTTTTGTATAGTTTCTCCTTTCTTGTGATTCCTCCTCTTGGTTCTAATTCTTCTTTACAACATGACTAATATGAAAATATGTTTAATAGGAATGTATATGTGAAGCCTATATCAGATTGCACATTGTCTTGAGGAGGGAGGTGGGGAAGAAGAGGGAGAAAATTTAAAACTCAAAAGCTTATGGAAGTGATTGTTGAAAACTAAAAATAAATTAATAAAAAAGAAATACCTTCTATTATGATGTATGTTTTACAAATGGAGAAACAAAGCCTGAAAGAATTTAAGAAGATTGAGCAGAAGCACATAGCTTGTAAGTGTCTTATATGGGAGATGCACTCCTGTCTTTCTGACTCCAAGTCAACTGCACTTTTCTACCATTCCATCAATCTGAATTCTAAGGATCTTTCTTAGTAGAGTACAAAGAAGTAAAAAAGAGTTGAAAAATTTTGTCTTTTCTCCATTTGATACTTTATATTATTATTCTAGTGATCTTCTATGATATTACCTTTGCTGCCAACATTTTTTTCACATTCATCAAAAGCTTCAGCTTGTTTTCTGGGCTTCTTCTTCCCTGACATTGTTAAGGGACCTTGTCACTCTCTTGTATTTGTCCTGATCCTCATCCTTTTATCCAACTGTCCTTGCATGCATCAAATGCACCTGTTCTTTTAAAAATACCAGTAGGTTTGGCATGAGGGAACCTAGACTCCAGTCCCTACTCAGCTATCTAAAAACCTGTATTACAATGGCCAGTCAATATTCTTCTTTGAATATAGGTTTCCTTATCTGTAAAGTGAAAATGTTGGACATCAATAAATCTCTAAGACCTCTCCTAGCTCTTTTTGGATCCTGTGGTGAGTACCCTGAGCAGTGTCATGAAAAATGAGTAATCATAATCACAAATATTGGTCCAGAAAAAATAGATAATGGAACATTCCTCTATTTCCAATTCTTTGCCACCATAGAAAGAGCTGCTATAAATATTTTTGTACCAAAATTTATAGCAACACCCTGCTGTTTGGCCTCTCCCTTGAAGAAATTCCCAGCTGAATTACACACTGGAAAAGAGTTTAAACTCCATGCTCAACTATTTCCCAATGGACTAATACCAACTCTATTTCTTTGTTGCCACAAACAAATGTTGCTATGAACATTTTTGTTTTTATGTGGTCTTTGTTATATGAGGCCTGTTTTTTACTTTCTTGGGAGATACTCCCAGTAGAAGCATCTCTAGGTCAAAGGATTTGAATAGTTAAACCAGTTTTTCTCATAGAACTCTTAATTGTTTTCCAGAATCATTGGACCAATTCACAACTACACCAACAATATACTAGTGTACCTGTTTAAGGCATGATTTATTCTTGATGAACATATGTTAGCTTGTACTGATTCTTTTCAAAGTGCTAATAAAGCAACCATTTACAATGCATTCTAGAATCCTGCTAGGAATAAAAGACAAAATTACTGGTCTATAGTTGGAAGAATCCTTTTTATTCCTCTTTTTTTGAATATCATTAAAACTTTTGCCCATTCTCACTTCTGTACCATTTCTCCTCTTCAGAATTTTCTCAAGATCATCAATAATTGCTTAGGAATCACATATAAAAATTGTTTTAGGATCTTAGAATGTAACTATTTTGAGCCTGATACCTTAAAGTCACTGAGGGAAGTTGAATATTTTTTTACAACCTTATAGGATCATAAATTTTAGAACTGTAGGTTAAATAAGAGATTTCTAAGTCTTTTGATTTTACATCTAAGAAAACTGTGGTCCAGAGATGCTGAATAACTTACACAGAGATCACATAAGTAATAAGCAATATAGAGCCAAGATATGAAACAAAGGCATCTAATTCAAAATAGCTCCTTCCATAACAAAGCTGCCAGTTATATTGGGATTAAAATACCTGTTGAGCATTTTTATTTTATGATACCTAACCTGAAGATCATTCTTTAGAAAATAGCTTACATTTCTAAGGACCTTTAAAGTTTATAAAGAGCATTACATGTATTTATCTTTATTGATCTTCATAATAATTCTGTGAAATGGCTTCTATTATTCCCCAATTGATAAATGGTCCAAGGATATGAACAGATAGCTTTCAGTTGAAGAAATTAAAGCTATCTATATTCATATGAAAAAAGCTCTAAAGCATTATTGATTAGAGAAATGGAAATCAAAACAACTCTGAGGTACCTCATCACACCTATCAGATTGACCAACATAACAAAACAGGAAATGATAAATGATGGAGAAGCTGTGAGAAAATTGGAACACTAAAGCATTGCTGGTGGAGTTGTGAAATGATCCAACCATTTTGGAGGACAATTTGGAACTATGCCCAAAGGGCTATAAAAATATGCATTCCCTTTGACCCAGCAATAGCACTTCTAGGGCTGTATACCAAAGAGATCATAAAAATGGGAAAAGGACCCACATGAACAAAAGTGTTTCTAGCAGCTCTTTTTGTAGTGGTAAAGAATTGGAAATTGAGGGGATGTCCATCAATTGGGGAATGGCTGAAAAAAGTTGTGGTATATGAATGTAATGGAATACTATTGTGCTATAAGAAATGATGAGCAAGCAGACTTCAGAAAAACCTGGGAAGACTTGTATGGACTGATGCTGAGTGAAATGAGCAGAACCAGAAGAACGCTGCACACAGTAGCAGCCACATTGTGCTATGACTAACTTTGATAGACTCAGCTCTTCTCAGCAATGCAAGAATCTAAGACATCTCCAAAAGTCTCATGATGGAAAATGCTATCCACATCCAGAGAAAGAATTATGGAGTTTGAAGTAAAGTATTTGCTCTTTTTTTTCCTTCACTTTTGTTTTGTTTCTTCTTTCTTGTGGTTCCTTCTCTTGGTTCCGATCCTTCTTTACAACATGACTAATATGAGAATATAAATATATTATATTAATATATATGTATATGTGTATATGTATATATATGTGTGTGCGTGTGTATATACATATATATGTATATATATGTGTGTGTGTATATATGTATATATATGTGTGTGTGTGTGTGTGTATATATATATATATATATATATATATGAGGAATGTATAAGTAGAGCCTATATCAGATTGCATGCTGTCTTGGGGAGGGAGCTGGAGAGGGAAGGGGAAAAATTTAAAACTCAAAAGCTTATGGAAGTGATTGTTCAAAACTAAAAATAAATAAATAAATAAATAAATATAAATAATGCATAAATGACATGCTTATCAAATTTTCAGATGTTATCAAGTTAGTAGGGATAAACTAAGGCATGTAGTGAATACTAAAGCTTGGCACATATTAAGTTCTTAATAAACGTTTGCTGATCAATTAAATATTAGGAGCATGCCATATGGCAAATTCTGAACCCAAACAAAACAGGATAGAAAAATGGACTTAAATCTTAGAGGGGCAAATATTAAGTCCTGTACAACCTCTGACTAAAAAACAACAACACAATTGTATTATGGGGAATATTTGGCTATACAACGGAAGTTTTAGTTCAGTATAAATTAAAAGTAAAATGTGACACTCAAAATCATTAATTCAATGTTTTGCTTATTAATAGAAAACAAACTGTAGCATCCCAAATGTGGAAAGTTATAGTGCTATTGTATTTCACCTGGTCAGACTACTTTAGGAAAATTATGTTAAATTCTGCTGATTACATTTTTATGGAGCATATTGGTGAACTTGAGCAAATCTAGAAAAGGGAGAGTAGGTTGTTGAAAAGGATAGAAACCATACCACAAACCATCATTTGAAAGAATTGGGGATATTTTATTTAAGTAGGAAGAGACTTTGTAGGGGCATGATAATGATATTCAAGAACCTGACAATATGAAAAAACAGAAGACATTACAGGGCTCAAGTAGAAGCAATGGCTGATGGTTTCATAGACTCAGATTTCAGCTTTCTATAGAGAAACACTTCATGATATTTAGATCTCTCCAGAAGTAGAATGTCTGGCCAAGTACAATAGTGAGTTCCCCATTACTGGGATTCTTCAACTGGAGACTGGACGGCTATAATTTCAAATATAGTATAAATGGAATCCTGTTTATGTATACAGAGTCATAGTCCTTTACAGTTATGGGATTCTATGATTCTGTGAGTCTTGAGGTACTGAATCTTACAAATAAAGTTGAGGGGAGGTGGGGAAGATATTAAAGAGAAATGCACACATATGCATACATATATATTTGATGTGAACTTTTGTAAAGAAAATAATCTTGTCCATATACTAAATGCAGTTACTTTGAATGCCAATGAATGCTATATGTTATTGAGAAAATAAGATTTCAATTATAAAACAAATCCTTCATTAATTTTAGAGAGGAAAGATTGGAGTTGATAAGGTTTTAAATGGCCTAAAATTGTAATTTTTCTATAAAATTCCTTAATTGTAAATGTAGACATCCCTCATGGTTTCATAATTCAAAGAAGAAGTTCAGCTTGGCTAATGTACAAATACCACTACAACATCTGTATTTGTTGCTACTATTATTATGCAAAATTAAAATTTAGGAAAATATTTTATTATTCAATATTATTATTCAATAATTTTATAATAGTATTGTCATTCAATGTTAACTAGCTTAAATTGACTAGAAAAGAAGTATAAAAGAATCTGTGTTTTCTTTTTCTTTCCAAGATAGAAAATTCAGTTACTCTCAAATTAGCCTCTTCCTCTGTAGAACTCTTCTAAGGACTTGCTGTATATAACAGAGCCCCACGGAGAAATAAAAGCTTTGGGCATTTAAAATCTGTCATTTTGTTGGCTAAGGTTCTAAGCAATATTATTCTATAGGCTACCATTTGGAATCTTTTTTCTTCAAGACATTTTTTGATGTGAGTTTTAGGTCACTGTCACTTTGAAATATAAATCCTCTTGTAAGTTTCCTACCTGGTAAAATAACTTTTCACAATGAAACACCTTTATACACTTCACTGTCTATTATGGCATCAGTGAAACTCCTAGGAAAATAAATTCTTTACCAGGGGTTCAGTTCACAAATGTGGGTTAAATTCACATTTTCTTTTTTTTTTTTCTCCAAAAGAGCTGCTCCCTGTATTGTACTTAGAGAAACAACACTATGGACACAATTCGTACTTTTTTTTCATTTCAGGTAATATGTCTTAGTTCCATTGGCAGCAGGTGAAGGACACTTTCAGGATACCCAGATGGCTAGAGTGGTGCTTCTGTAGAACATTGGCAAGAAGATATTTCAAATTATGATTACATATATCGCCCACATTTATCACCAGAACCCATGTTAATCTGTGAATGGTTCCTCTATGTTTAATTTCTTAAATAAGTCTACTCACTCACCATCTCTCTAAATTCCCTGATTATTTTCTTTAACACAGATCCTTGCTTCCCGATGGCCTTGCCTCTTATATGTGTTGGTTTTCTCAGGACTGGTTTGTGGCTTTTTCTTGTTCTACTTGAACATAGCACCACTCAAAACAAGAATCAAAATTAGGAACTTTGATACCTGCAACAAGTACCACAAACTATGTCCAGAGCCAGTAAGTGGCACAATGACCATCATTTGTTGAACAGGTTAGAGGAAAAGATGACAGAGATAAGGGGTGGGGAACAAGATGGGCCAAGGAAAGAAGTTAGCCCTGCCTGCCATCCTTTAAACTCTATTTCAGCAAATTATTATTGTTAGCTACGTGCTAAATTTATTATTTTTTTTATTCCTGAATTACTACAAGTGGGAAGGGAGAAGGAAGGGAAGAAGAATTTAATAAGTACCTACTATATGCCAGGCATTATGCTACAATATCTAATTTGTTATTAGTGTTATCAGTACACTCCAACACCTTGGAGTACACCTTGGGGACAAGTATAGTCACTTGAACCTATTTACAACTATGTACTTTATTCTTCTAGTTTCCTGTGAAAATAGAACTCCTACTGTGAGCTCCTCAAAAGACTCTAGTCCTCATTTCATTGTCCAGTGACCTCTGGGATGGACTACAGGTGTACCCACGTCACCATCATAGTGGGATCTTTGGTCATGCTTCATAAGAGTTTATGTTTGAAGAGCAGAATATGTTGAGTACACATGACTTAAGTATATAGTGGCTGCATTCAGTAGGGCTTTTCCAGAATTCCCCCATAGGTAAAGGTATCTAGAAAATGAGTCTAAGTAAGGTAAGATAATGGCCAACCTGGCCCACCCAAGTCTGTTCCATGTTACACATGTTTCCTTTTTATTCTTATCAGAGTCTAAATTATGCAGAATCTTTCTATTTGTGGAATGATTATCTCTAGTTAATTTAAATTGTTTTCTCTCATAAAGTCCCTTTTTTACTTCAATTTCATAATTACCTTCCTTTATTTGAGAGGCTGCATTGTGTAGTAGAAATTATATTGGACTTTAAGTCAAAAACAGAACTGATTTCAAATCCTACTTATGATATTTCCAGAGTTTTCTAAACACCCAATTTCTCTGGTCCTTAGTTTCCTAATCTACAAAATTGGGTAGATTCCTATAATTACTTCATGGGGCTGGTGTCAGGGTAAATAAGGTAATTTACACTGCTAACCTTAATGTGTTATATGAATAGAAATAATACTGTTGTTTCTCTTGGGATTTCCCCCTATCTTTATTGAATTAAAAACAAAAGCTCTTAATTTGGAAGGCCGGCTAGGCCTAATGAAAATGTATATGTACTTGATCTCTCTATTATCTGTTTTTTTTTCTCCTCTTAATCAACAACTTTGATAAGAGTGGCATATTGGAAAACATAATAAACTTGCAGTTGTTCTCTTTTTTTTGGCTAGGCAATGGGGTTAAGTGACTTGACCAGGGTCACATAGCTAGTAAGTGTTATGTGCCTGAGGCTGCATTTGAACTCAGGTCCTCCTGAATACAGGGCCGGTGCTCCTTGGAGTTGTTCTCAACCTCAGCTTGAAGACCATTTCTTTCACTTTCTATTTGTGTCAACTTGACTTAGTTACTATACACCTCAGCCTCAGTTTCTTCATCTGTAAAGTAAGGCTAATAACAACCATCATGAAAGGGTTGTTATGAGAGGAGAACTTCAAAAACCTTAAAGAGTTACAGAGCTCTTATTGGACTATTATTGCTACTATAAGGATACAGAAGGACCCATTGATAGGTATGCAGATGACACCCAAATGGGAGAGGTAGCTATTATACTACATGACAAAATCAATATTTTAAAAGCTTCCAGCACTTTGAAATAATAGGCCAAATCTAATACTTTGAAGTTCAGTAAGGGTAAAGTCTTGCCTTTAGGTTGAAAAATAAGAGCATAAATTTAAGCTGAGGAGAAAACATCCATAATAACAAAGTCTTCTTGCAAATAAAGACTTCTGGGTTGTTGGCCCACTTTGAACCAGCGGTATGATATGACTGCTAAAAAGTATTAATTTGATCTCAGACTTCATTAATAGAAATATAAGATTCAGAACAAAGAAGACAAAAGTCTTCCCTGGTCAGATCATACTTAAGGTTTTGCACTCATTTCTGGCTGCCAAGTTTTAAAAAGGCCATTGGCAAACTGGAAAGCATTCAAGGGAAGGTGAATAGAGTGATGAAAAATCTCAAAGGCCTGTTTTTAAGAGTACATGAAGGAACTGGAATTAATTAACCTAGAGAAGGGAAGATTATACAGGACATGTTTCGTTTAAGAAATATGAAGGGCTATCTTATGGAAGAGGGTTCCCTGATTTGTGTGCATAGCTCTATAAAGCAGGAGTTACAATGGGATTTATTTTGGTTTCATGTGGGAGATATTCTAAGCAATTAAAAGGTCTAAAAATGGTAATAATGGTAACCTCTTCACAATAAATATGAAAGGAGAAGTCAGATAACCATCCTGGGGTATGCTGTAGAGAGGATCTCTGCTTTGAATGGGAGCCTAGACTAGATAGTAGCTAAGGTCTTTTTCAAGTCTAGGAATTTATTATTTTTCTTTTCTGGTATAATTTGTCATGTTTCCCTTGGCATTTCCATGCTTTATATTCATGTCCAATTTCATGTATTATAAGCATATGCATATAAATTTCTTAAGGATAGGGTTTAAGGAATAGATATGTGAATAGTTGTTATAGGGAACTCCATAGTGAAGAAATTCCCTCTACCAATGCAGGCTGGCACCTTCTCTGAAATTTACAGGCTCAGAGAGTTGACTGGCGCACTGAGAGATGATATGACTTGCCCAGGTTCACACAGGCAAAAGGTGACAGAGACAGGAAGTGAACTCAGGTTTTCCTGACTGCTAGGATGCCTATTTACTACACCATACTGTGTCTCTCATTTATTACACTCATGTTGTCTCTGTCTCTTTACTGAGAAAAAAAAAATAATAATAATAGATGGAATTTATACAGCACTTTAGGGTTTGCAAAGCACTTTAAAAAGATCTCATTTTATCTTTGTAACATCTATGCCAAGTGTGTGATTTCATTATTCCCATTTTACAGATGAAGAAAATGAGGATGGTTCTCCCAGATCATAGCACAGCCTGAGAAAAAGGTCACTGGTAAAGGCAATCCACCTGGATGAAATGACCCCAGAAAGGTATTTCTCTATTTTGACTAAACCTTTATTTTGACTGATTTTGACACATAGTAGAATGATAATAGTTTATATGTTCTATTTAACCCATGCCAAAACAACAATCCTCCTATGCCTCACATTGATATAGTCCTTTGGTAAATCACAAAGCCATTTCCTCACATGACTACTTGGGATTCCTTATCACTATTACATTTCCTCATTGAGATCTTAATGCTTGTGATACAATAAGATAGTGTGAATATCATTAAGATTTCTCCATGTGCCCTGAAACACAATAACCTAAAGATTCAATAGCATAGACCTTTCATGTATTCTTGGTGCATAACCAGAGGTGAAATCATAAAGTACTACGTGGGGGAGAAAAGTAACATTGCTATTCAAATAAGCTTCCAGACTCCAATCAAGAGGTTGTCATTGATCCTGCCTTGTGTTTAAAGTACTGCAGTATAATTAAGTCATTTTAGACTTTGAAGTTAACGATCCATGCAAATTAATTGGAGGAGGGAAGTTACAACTTTTTTTTTTTGAGTTGTCGTCTTGGTGGCTCCAAAAGATTTTCTGCAAAGCTAACCTAGCAAATTAGCTGTGTGCTGATCTACGCAAATGAAGCAACGTCGTGTAATTAACAGCCATATGGGGCATATTCATGATGCATTTGTGGCACAGATATAAGGAAAGCCTGTGTTGTACAGTATGTTATCTAAAGTTAGAACTGTTCAAAATGCTTTTGGCAATTTAGCTAAGTATGAAACTTTTCCCCTTAGAAATATTGTAAGCTTATAGTATAATGGAAAGATAACTAGACTGTTAGTCAGGAAACCCTTGGTTCTAGTCCTGCCCTGGCTTCTGAAAAAATGTGGCAACTGGAAACCACTCACTTAAGCAATTTGTGTCTCATTTCTCCATCTGACAGATGGGGAAAATAATATCTGCCTGCTCTACTTCAATACAGTTATTATAAAGATTGATCAAATGAGAGAACCAGTGTGAAAGCACTTTGAAGACTTAAATGTTTTATAGAAATGTAAGGTCTTATTATTCTAGTTCTGTGTCAGACCTACACACTTCTTAATCTCACCACAGAACCACAGAGTGGAACACTGCTTGCACTAGATTGTTTTTGATTGTGAGTCAATGGGAATAGATTTCTTACTCCATTAACTAATTTTGAAGCTCAAGTATAATTCTAGGACTTAGTTGCTTGATCAATGTGAAAAACAGCAGTTAACCTGTGTTTGATGTAGCATTCTCTGCTTTCTAATTTCCTAGTCACCTTCAAGTAAATGGGAGAATCTCCCAAGTTTGAAATGTCTGGCTTCTCATTTCTTATCTATATTTCATCCTCATTTTTTTTATCTGAATCTGTCAACACACCTGAAACAGTGTTGTGCCCTGGCAAAATGAAATGGTTTAAAATAAAGTACTGTTACGCACCAGGAACTAGTAAACACACACACACACACACACACACACACACACACACACACACACACACA
>NW_020954594.1:17186432-17336226 GCF_900497805.2 Vombatus ursinus | reverse complement strand
ACACACACACACACACACACACACACACACACACACACACACACACATATATATATACATATTTACATTATCTTGAGTGAGTACAACTGATATGAAAATTTTAGCCTATGGGAAAAAGATCTGTTTTTTTTTCTTTTTAAATAGAGGAAAGGAGTAATTTGGAAGTCACAGAGGTTGTAATTGGGTAAATTAAATTTGGTTTGAAAACTGATTTCTAAATCTTTAATGCATATATGCACTTCAGAAAAGTAACTTTAAAACTCCTCCCTTTGTCAGTGATTCCCTTTAACCTAATTCATTAAATGCAGATGAATAAGTAGGAGAAAAGCAATTATGATTTTCTTTGCAAGTATCCAACAAAGACATTTCAATTTTCTTATGACCTAAAGAATGTTAAACAGTTTCCTCTGAGGTCTGTCCTAAGATGTGGTTTTTTTTTTTTTCCAAAGTGTGCTGGTATTACTAGAATACAAGCTATACTAGGGAAGGGCTTTTGTTTTATTTTTCTTTGTCTCCCTCAAAGCTCAAAAAACAGAGGAAATGGGTGCTTAATAAATATTTGGAGGAATCGAATATTAACCTATTTCTTTCAGTTGTCAACAACTGTATACTTACAGAGCAAATAATGAAAACTTTTCAATTCTAGTACTTAACTATGATCAAAACAATAATTATATTATATTTGTGATCCTATATGTCCATGGAAAATTATAGCAGCAACTAACACAACATGCGTTCTTTAATGTTTAACAATTAGGGACTATTTGCAGTGATATGAATTCCCTCTACCCAAATATTTTATTCATTTATTATCTACTTTATGTTAGACATTGTCTTCCCCTTTAGTTTGTCTTTAAAAATTCAAATCATTTATTTATTTATTTTAGCAGGAAGATTGACACATTAACTTACCAATGCCATAATTCTTAGGATGATAGAATTGGAGTGAAAAGTGTATTTAGAATTCATCTAGCTCAAACCCTTCATTTAGAAATGTGGCCTAGAGAGGATAAGTCATTTGCCTAAGTTTAGGCAGATAATAAATGAAAAGCCAAGATTTAAAACCAGGTTCTCTGACTCCAAAGCCAATTCTTCTTTATGTTGTAAAGGACTTTTGAGATCACCTAGTTGAAACTACCTGATTAATAGATGAAAAAATCAACAGCCTAAGAGGAGTGACTTGATTAAGGTCATACAGATAACAGAGCTAGAATTCAGTCTCAGATTTTGTGAGATTGTATACATAGTTCAAACCAGTGCTTTCCCCACATGCAAGGAGTTAATCTATTTGCTTTCATTCCTGATAGGTTAACATGAGAGAAAAATATGAGAAATGAGATTTGGTAAGGATGGTACAGAATAAGAGTGGAAAAGACACCAAAAGGGGAAACCAGAGGGCCAAAGAGCAATTTGACATACTTCATAATTTTCCCTAGGGTGAAAAGCAAAAAAGCAACATTTGGTGTTTATCTCTAAAGAGCTCAAAGCATGTAGCAGTTATTGAGCCAGAACCTGGCAGGGAATACATTACTCCATTTTCATCCAGGAATGCATTATGTACTTGGGGATTCATTAACTGAAAGCCAGCTTTGGTTCCATACAGTGTTGGAAAGTTTTGTTTTCTCTTTAAAGGATGATCATCATTAAGTCCCAATGAATAACATTCCCAAGCAGGCTCTAGTTCAGTACTTTTCCTGCTGACAGGGAGATGCATAGCTGCTAGTGCCAAGGTCAGATCTCCTTAGTGTCAAAATTACTGATTCAAGAAACTTTAGAAAATGCATTTATTCTTTCATGATATGAGCATTTTGTTCAATATGCTTGTTATGGTCAGTCCCCTGGTGGTCTGAAAAGGTAACTATACCACCCAAATGTGTCTCAGGTATAGCAAAGCTTTGATAATAATAGTTAACATGTATATAGTGCTTGCTATGGGCCATTGTCAATCATAGTACTTAGGGCAGTGAGGGACTTTAGAGATCAGACAACCCCAGGCATTGGGAGAATCTGACTCACTAAAAAGGAAAATCAATTCCAAAAGGTTAGGCAACTTTGGTGTCACTCATTGGCATCACTAAAGATATTAGATCTCCAAACCTCAGGATAGCATTTGCCTAAGCAAGCAATCCAGGGTACAACACGAATAAGAAACTTTGATGCTGGTGATGATCCCAGTCATTTGGAGGATGAAAATTCCTAACCATTTGTCAGTATAATCAGAGAAAGAAAAGAAAACTGCCTTAGTCTGCAGAAAAGCCTACAATTGTTAATATTCTTTGTCTTTGGAAAGACAGACATAAAAGCTGTCTTAATGGATTCCTTTGTGATTTAATACAACATACTAAAAGCAGGGCTTTATAACTATTGAATAAAGAAATAAATGTTGTCTCGTGAAGATGGTCATTCGTCATTAGTTATAAGAACCCTATTTGTAATTTGGGGATTTAATTTAATTAGTGTCATACACTTGAAGAGTGTCTTGTGTTGACTGTTGTAATGACATGATATCTGGGCCTTCGACAGAACAGTCTGCTAATAAATATTTCAACTGGAGCAAAATGATAACGAGGAGAACAGAAGTGTTAATTACCTATGCAATTAAAGTGCCTTACACCAGCAATGTTGCAGTATTCTGCTATATTTATATCTCTAATGGCTATAAACCTCAGGAAGAAAATTAGTTTTAACATTTTTCATAGGTTAGTAAATAACATAGATATTGAGAATTCATCCTATGTGGCTGGATTGATATTTGGAGTAGAGTGGGGGCAGGGAGAAAGGAGGTTAATTCAGTCAAAATAGTAGCTTTGATCACTGTGCCAACCAGATCATTTCAATGCGTCAATTGTGACATGGAGAGATTCAGAATTGGCAGGAGAAGGTGATCAAGTCCAACCTCATTTAATACATAAAGGGGTCTGAAGAAGTTAAATGGTTTATCCAAGGTCATATAGGTAGTCAGAAGCAGAGAAATGATTCCAATTCAGGTCCTTTGACTTCAAATCTAATAGTCATTTCCTTCTCTCTTTTCTATAGGGTCATGCTATTCCTAGCATTGTTTGAAGGCCAAGGATGAAAGTCAATATAAAAGTTCCATTCTTTTGTATTTCCTAGTCCTGAGATAGGCTTCTCATCTCTGGTACTCTTTCATGTTGGATACTGTATTGAGGAAATCCTCAATTTCTTCTTGAAGCTATTTTCCTGATTCATACTTTAATATTCAGTTCAGCTACACTGTAGAAAGTTGATGAATATAAAGATGAGGATTGAACCTGTGAATTTACTGGCATAGAGAAGTTCCTCTACCAATGTAATTGAATATGCAAAGATTTTAAAGTCCTTGAGGATAGGGGCTATTTCTTTTTCTTTCTGTCATGCCCACAGGAGTTTAGAGGGTAGTTTGTGTATAGAGGGTACTAAAAATATAAATATGAATTTTTTTATTGAAAAGTAATACTGAATAAATAATTTGAAAATTATTTGACAATACTTTTCAGTAAAAAGATTTATAGTTTTTCTCAAATGGTCAGCGATCCACCAGAATAATGATTTTGTACACACACACACATACACACGTATCACATACATACATATACATATATATACATACACAAATATACACATATATTTATATGTACATATACACATTTATGGTATGTATGTCCACAATTTTATATATGTATACATACACATACATACACATATGTTAATGTATGTGTTTATAATATTCATACATGTATATATAGGTATATGCATATATATGTATATATAATACTGTTTCACTTTCCATCTACTTATCAGTTGTATGACAAGCTTATATTCTGTTCTGTTTCAAATTACTCATCTGTAAAATGGGATGACAGTACTTGCATTGTTTATTTCACAGGGTCATTGTGAGGATCAGGTCTTTGAAAATTCTGAAGCACAATAAAAATGTCACTGTTTTTATTTTTTGACCTAGACCTCTAGTTTCGCTCATAGAAAGAAGTCCTCATAAGAAAAAATGTAGAGAAACAATTGTTCTGCAACTTAAAATCCTCCATAGTTGCCTAGGGCACCAAGAGGTAGAGTGCCTTGCCCTTGTTCCCACAGCCAGAATGTGTCAGGGTAGAGACTTATTGTTTAACAAAGAGTTTCCTGCCTCTGAATCCTTCTCTGTAACTTCTACATCACCACCATGCTGCCTCTCAAGCAGAAGTTAGCTAATATTAAATATGTGAATTTCAGAGCTTTTAAAAATAAACTGTCCCAGAGTGAAACAAATGAGAAGCAAGATTTCCTTACATGTAGCTAAAATGAATTTATTACAAAATAAGATCAATTTATGTCCAACCTTTCTACTTAAATTTCATATAACAGTATTGTAAGCAGCCAGAACTTTAAAAATATGAAGTAGATATTTTCCAATTACAAAATTATCCAAATACAAAATTATTCATTGGGAAGAGATACATAATATAAATCTATTCTCATTAAAATAAAATGTGAAATTTGTTTCTTCCCATGCAGTCATGCACTAAAACTGTCAGTGAATTCTCATTGGGAGAGTACAAATTTAGCATTATAAAAATTATGGATCTGGCTCATTATAATATGCAAAAAAATGCATCAAGAAGATGGGAATTGTATAAGCACCATTCAAAATCACATATCATTTGCTGTTTGTGTTGTCAAATACTATGCATGGAATAGCGTCAGCCTAACAAATCCTTTCCTTTAAAAGATGATGATATTGTGCTTCTGTCTATCTATCTATCTACCTAAGTTCTCAGACTCCAGGTAAAGAACCATTCATCTAGATGAAACACTTAACTTCTAATAGCTCTGTTTGTAGGGCTAGAGAGGAATTCATTTTTTTTTCCTTATTTGTCTTTTTAAAACATGTTTTCTAAAGTGGTAACTGTATATTGAGCCTAACTAAATGTAATGGAGAAGAGAAAAGAGAAAAGGAAGAAAAAATGCCAGAAGTAAAACATGTTAGACTAATCCTCCTTTGGAGAGAAGAAGGGAGAGAAGGGGAGAGCATGTGATCCCCAGGACTACCCCCATGTTTCCTTGATCAGTGTTTAACAACTGTATCATTAAAACTAAAGTGCACTTTCTTTTATAACCTTTGCTCGTGTCAGGTCGGTTATTTCTATCACTCTGATATCTGGGCTTAGGATGGTAGCCAATAGCCTTAATTGATCTCCATGTCATATAATTATATCCATAATTTCTAATGAAGACTTTGAATTAATAATAATCAAAATAATACTGAGGTTTATAATAAGTCTATGGGGAACTCTGAGTTTGGGAAATCTCTCAATCAGAAAATCATAAGCTATCTATTACTTTATAAAAAAGCATTTCAAGAAATATCTGGGCAGGGAGGAAGGGGCAGGGAGAAGTTAAATGACTTGCTTAGGTTCATGCAATTAGTGAAGATTAGAATCAGGATTTGAACCCAGGTCTTCAAGAACAGCTTTCTATTATACGACACCTATGTAACATAATGATAACTACTACAAAAATCAAATATCTATTGAATTTGCTAATTTTTGGTTTTGTTTTGTTTTGTTTATTTCTGGTCTGGACCTATGAATTTATAACTATAGGGAATGACTGCTGAAAAAGTTCACCTTTACCAGGACAGATTGGCAAATGTTCAGTAATCTAGACAAATGCCCAGGGCACTGAGAGCGTGGGACTTTCTCTTCACCATAGAGTCAGTATTCATCAGAGCAAGGTCTTTAACTCAAATGCAATCTAGTTTCTCTCTCTCTCTCTCTTTCTCTCTCTTTCCTCTCTCTCTCTCCTTCTCTCTCTTTGTCTCTCTGTGTCTCTCTGTGTCTGTGTGTCTCTCTCTGTCTCTCTCTTCCTGTCTCTGTCTCTCTCTGTCTCTGTGTGTCTCTCTGTGTCTGTGTGTCTCTCTCTGTCTCTCTCTTCCTGTCTCTGTCTCTGTCTCTCTCTCTGTCATTCAATTCTGGACCAGTTAATTATTCATGTGTAGTGTCTGACCAAGACACATGTATGAATTGACTTTTATGAATATTTTCCTGCTTTCAACTCTTAACTCCTCCATGACTTTTAATAAAAGGCTCAGCATATTGTCACCAGTCTATAATGTGTGTTTAAATAGAGAATCATGGGAAAATGACTTTTTTCCTCAATACTCTAACCAAAGTTGCTGGAGGTTTCTGAGCTTTTGGAAAGCTAACTACCTCCAATTAATAGACAACAAATTAAGGCTCAGATAGGTTTAATGACTTGCTCACAATTATGTGCCTAGTAAGTGAGAGAGTTGGAAGTAGAAGCCAAATCTTGACTGATGTTTTCTTGCCTTATCCATTATATGACACACCCTTAATTTTTTTTAAAGTATGGATATAAGTATACAAAATCCTTCTTGAATGACTTAATTGTAATTTATAGTCTTCTTGAACATTTTTATTTTGCTCCTCTAATTAGAAATCTTGGATCTTTATCTTGGATCAGAATGTAAATTTCACAACTTTATGGGCACAAACACCTGGTTTATCTATTATAATCCATCTCCTTCACAGACAATATTCTACCTACTGAAGGATTTTTAGTTTATCATTATGCAAACTATGTATTTTTAGATTTATGTTAGAAATTAGTAGCAGCTGCCCCATATTAAAATAAACACCATCAAGCATCAATATTTTAAGAAGAATTCGGCTAAAATATTATATTATTTTACACTGGAAAACCCAAGACTCTCTCAAGGCAGTTTTTATTTCAGGCTTTTTGTTTTATTGTAAAGTATGATTTTGTGGGGTTTTTAACAGTCTAAGTTATGACTTTGATTTGGGTACCTTTCTGTTCCAAAGCGCCATTATTCCCTCAGTACAGAAACTTCTGGAACTTACTCTGATGTGGGCTAAGTGATATTTATAGCATGGAGCATACAAACATTTTAGAAAATAAAAGAGACTAGTCCTATAGAGGAAAAAAAAAGCAGAAGAAAGTTACAGCCCTTTCAGATTCCATTTAAAAACCACAATGGAGCAACAAATAACTATATAAATTCTTCAGGTGACTTGGGGCTTGTGGGTAGTTTCCATGTACCCTTTACAGACATGTAAAATATCTTCTACAGTAAGACACTTTAAAAATACAAATGCCCTCTATAATTATTGCTTCCAGTGAATATATGACTCTTGGGCACTATGGGTATCTCCAGTCATGAGACCACATTGCTTTGTTCAAATATACCAATATCTAGTATATTGGATAAAGTGACCTCTACAAAGTAGATAAGGGATATTCCGTTGATACCAGACAATATAAAAAAAGTTGACAGTTATAGCTGTTCTCTCTGTAGCTCTGGAAAAAAATGCCCAAAGGACAGCTTGCTTCATAGGCCAGTCTAGCTAGATTGAAATCTCACCATCATGATTTAAAAAATCTACTGAGTTTGTGAATCATCAGACTAATTTAAATATGTTAGCTTGATATCCAAGGTTCTCTATAGTCTAGTCCCAATCTACCTTTCTAATTTTGTAACCCAGTATACTACTATAAGATAACCAATGTATCAGGTAGACTGTTACTTCTCTATTTATGTTAAGGATACCACTATCTTTATAGTTATGCAGATATGAGAACTCAAAGTACAATGCTATACCTGGAGTCAGGAAGACCTGAGTTAAAATATGGCTTCAGACATTTATTTAGCTATGTGACCCTGAACAAATCACTTAACCTCTCTGCCTCAGTTTTCTTCTCTATAAAATGGGGATAATAATAATAATAATAATACCTATACCTCAGGGGTGTTGTAAAGATAAAATATGACAATATTTATAAAGTATTTTTAAAATCTTAAAGTGCTAAATAAATACTATTATTGTTGTTTTTGATATTTTTATTATTGTCTTTAATAGTCCATTCTCCCTTGTTTCACATATTAAATCAGTTATTTTCTTGTTGATTCTACCTCTACAACATCTCTTGTATCCTCCCCTTTTTCAAGTGAACTGAACAAGCATGTATTAAGCACCTGCTAGTTGCCTGGCACTAAGCATCTGTGATACAAAGAAAGTCCCCAAAGTATCCCTGCTTTCAAGGAATTCACCATCTAATGGATTTTCTCTACAACACATACAACTACCACCTTAAGTCAGGTCCTCATTATCTCTCATTTAGACTACTGTAATAGTTTTCTAATGAAAACCTTCTTCCTCCAGTCTCAGCCCTTCTCCAATCTATCATCTATATGGCTGCCAAACATATTCCTAAATTACATGTCTGATCATGCCATTCTCTTGTTTAAAAACCTTCATTGGCTTTCTATTCAGTGACTTCTGGGTTTAAGTTTCTCTGCCATTTGATACCTTTCACAATCTGGTTTCCACACACTTTTCCAGACTTATGGTATATTATTCACCTTCATGTTCTTTACATTTTACATTTTAACTAAACTGGTCTATTTATTTTCCATATGTGATATTCCATTTCCTGCCTCAGTCTCTTTGCTTCCTCTCATTCTTGAAATAGTCTCCTTCCTTACTCTGATCTCTTAGAATCCCTAGCCACATCAAATGCTCAGATCAAGAGTTACTTCCTCAAATGTCTGTACTTTCTCATTCCCTCTCTTCCTTCAGTGCTCTTTCTGCCCAATTACCATGTATTTACTTTTGTTGTAATTGTCATTTCTCTATATCAGAATGCAACTTTATTGAAAGCAGGGAGTGCCTTAACTTTTATCTTTGTATACTCAGTGTCTCGAACAGTACCTGACACATCGTATGCACTTAAAAAGTGCTTGTGGTTGAACTCAAATGAACCCTATCCATTGTCCCCTGATCTTGCCTTCTGCAACTCTACCTTTATATCTCACCACATGTCTCAGCCCACCACCTTTCTGCATATATGAATCCTGTTCCAGCTTAAATACCATTTAAAAGGCTGCCCAAAGATGCCCTGGATCTGCCACATGATTGGCAGTGATGACATTTCTTAGAACTTCTCTAGCAATTATTGTCTATAGTCCAGAGGTGTCAAACTTGCAACCAGTACAGTATGGCCTAATATGACCTGAAACAGATTAAAATGTAATTGGGAAATGTTTAACAAATTTAATGAAAACACAATAAAACAAAGAAGATGTTAATTTGTGGTTTTCTATGTCAATATGCCGAAGCCACAGATCACTTTCTATTTGTGTTTGATTCCACTGTTCTCTCCCCTTCATGTGGCACTTATGTGCTTCCATGTATCATAGGTTCCTAGAGAGCTTGGAAGAAACAGTCCAAGGAAGAAGAAAAGAAATAAAAGAATCCAAGGAGTGAAGTGCCTTTCACACTGTAGGTAATTGATAAATGTTTACTGAATTAAATTGAATCAGAAAATTGGAACCAGAGTCAAGGGGCAACTGTGTGGAAGAAAGTAACACAGGACTAAAGAAAATAAAGGAAACCTTAAATCACTGGGACTTTTATAAGTAGGAAGTGCTTTCCAATCTGCATATTCTGAGGACAAAGAAGTATCCCATGCTCCCCAGAATCATATGGGGGGGGGATCAACAAGGTCTAGCACATTCAAAGACATATGTTACAGAAATCAGGAGGAAGGCATGTTTTTAGGGGTAATTCTCTTCAAGAAGGTATAAAGGCATCTTACTAAATCAATCAGGAGATGTGCTGAATTCATACAATACTTATCTAGGAAATAAGATAATCTGCTGACGCTTATCAAATCTTCTGATCACTACATTTTAATGATTTACATGAGGACAGCAGAAGAAATCCAAAAAGGATCTTGAATGACTATGAATGTTCTGCATACAAAATGGAAAGATTACAGAAAATCAGAGGTAATTATTTCTGGTGTTGAAATACAGGATTTGGTTCTCTGGAATATGGGTTAAGATACCAACATGATGGACTAATATAACTCATGCAGACTAGAAAGAACATATTTTCTTATGGACTTGCTGACTTGATAAAAAAATTGTTAAATGGAGAAAGAAGAAACACTTCCCAAATAAAACTATAAATTCAGATAGCAAGAATAGAACCATGTTGTACTAGATACAACACTGGATTTAGTGTTTTAGTGATAAGTTCAGACATTTGTCTGACCACAGGAAAGTCATTTAACTTCTCTGGGTCTCAGTTTCTCAATCTGTAAAATGAGAGGGTTGGAACTTATGGTCTCTAAGTTTACCCTTCCAGATCTAAATATATGTTCTTATGACCCACATAGAAAGGATAGCAGTGGTAAATAAGACAAGAAATTCAAGGGGAAAAAAACTTGGAAAAGTATCAGAAAAAATATTTTTGATCTCAGATATTTATATAATAATATACAGCATGTAATAGAGAAAATGAGTTTTTATTAGAAAGAAATCAATAAAATCTCATAGGCATCACCAAAAAGTAGATGGAATTAATGATGAGAATTCTGAAAACTCCACTCAATTTTAAAAGATGTTTATTAAGTACCTACTATGTGCAAGGTGATGTGATATATGCTGATGAATACAAACATAAAAAAGAAAGTATTCCTTTCCTGCTCTCAAAGAATTAACATTCTCCTTTGTAGTTGTTGAAGAGAAATACAATATGAATAAAAATAACAACCAAATATAAAGTAATTTCAGGAGAGAGTGAATACTAACAATTGGGTGAATCAGGAAACATCTAAGAAATAGCAACTGATTTAAGCAATGAAAGAAAATTGAAGCTAAATCATTATTGATTAGAGAAATGCAGATTAAAACAACTTTGAGATATCATCTCACCCATCAGATTGGCTAAAATAATAGAAGGGAGAAATGACAAGTGTTGGAAGGGATATGGAAAAATTGATACATTGTTGGTGGAATTGTGAATTTATCCAATCGTTTGGGAGATCAATTTGTAATTTTGTCCACAGAGTTATAAAATTGTGTGTACCCTTTACCCCAGCAATACCACTATTTAGTATGTTTCCCAATGTGATCAGGGAAAAAGGCTAAGGAGCTATATGTTCTAAAATATTTATAGCAGATCTCTGTGGTGGCCCAAAACTAGAAATTGAGGGGATACCCATCAATTGGGGAATGACTAAACAAGTTGTGGTATATGATTGTGATGGAATACTACTCTACTGCAAGAAATTTGATTTTAGAGAAAAAAACAAAATGGAAACACTTGAATGAAGTAATAAAAAGTGGAGTGAACAGAACAAGAGAACATTGTACACAGTACAAACAATGTTGTTCAAAGAATAATAGTGAAAAACCAAGTTCTTCTGCATACTATAAATATTCAAATTAACTACAAAGGACCTATGAAGAAAAGGGCTATCCACCTCCAGAGAAAAAATTGATAAATATAAGTACACATAGTATGGTTTTATATATATTTGTAAATCTGTGTCAAATGACAGCCTTCTATAACGTAGGGTGGAGAGAGAGGGAGGGAAACATTTTAGAATTTGAAATGTGACCAAAGATTAAATTAAATTAAATTAAAAAAAATCAAGAAAGATGATTGAAGGAATCATAGGATTCCTGTGAGGTCAGTGTGAGGAGTCAGTGTATTCCACATGTGTAGAATGCACAGTGATGGGAGATGGATGTTGTCTAATTCAGCTAATAGCTAGTTATCTAGTATGGTTGAAATTTAAAGTACATGAAGTGAAACAAGATGAAATAAATTTAGAAAGACAAGTATAATTTGAATTGTGAAGGGTTTTAAATGCCAATATGAGGCATTGCCATTTCATCCTGAGACAATAAGGAGTCACTGTAGACTTCTAAGTAGGGGTGACATGGTTGAAAGAATATTGTTTTGTAGCTGTATGGAGACAAGCAAGACTGGAAGCAGAGAAACCAATAATGGGTTATGGTTATGTAGATTTGTGAGTCGTCTTTGTAGAGTTGACTATAAAAAACACGGGAATCAATGAGATCATCATGAAAGGCTATGCAGCAGGAGTTGTCAGCTTCGTGTGTGTGTCATGGATTTCTTTCCCATTCTGGTGAAGTCTATGATCCCTTCCAGAATAGTACTTTTAAAAATAATAAAATAAAATCAATTATATTAAAATACAACTATCAAAATGTGAAAAACAGAAAATTAGTGGACTCAGGTTATAAACCCTTTGTATAGAAAGAGAAGGGAGAACTCAGGATAGAAAATTAGAGCAAGCCATGCCTTAGTTGTTTGTAGAAAGATTGTGATACAGCAAAATAGTCTGAGAAGAAGCAGAGGTGAAGAGGGAGAATAAGAAAAGAGAAAGTAGGGATGGGAACATTACACACAAGTAGAGGGGTTGACCATTATAAGGAAAAAGGACATGTCCTCAGAAAGGAGCAAATGAAGAGAATGGGAAATGATATAGTATGAACTGGTGTGAGAAAGAAGAGGCTCATAGAAGATGTATAAAATAGGGTACAAAATTGTGTGAAATATAAAGTATAAAATATGTATATAAAAACATATAAAATATGAAGTATAAAATAGGGTGAAGTTCTTTTTGCTTGGAGAAGGGGGAAGGGAAATACTCTAAGGGATTTGAGGAGAGAAGAAAATATTTGGAATTATTTCTTTCCACTTCTATATGAGAGTTGAACTCAGCCCTGGTATGGATGGAAATGATAGGCTATTCCCCCAGGTCAACAGCCCTTTCCTTACTCTCCTATATTAACTGGTTTATCTGCCTGACTATTCTAACAGTACAATCAATCAGTGGTGGAGGCAGGGCCCAAAAGCAGATTTTCTCATTATAAATCATAGGATCATAAATTTCAGAGGCCAAATAGTCCAGTCATTTTACATATGAGGAAACTGAAGTCCAGTGACTTGTTCAAGGTCACACAGATAGTGAACATCTAAGGTAGATCTTGAACCCAGGGCCAGAATTCTAGTGTCAGTACACTTTCTACTATTCCAGGCTGGTTCACATAAAAAAAGAAGAGGAGGCCCAGAGGTCTATCCGCTTCACTACCTAGCTACCTAATGCATTTGGAGTCAGACATATAAGAGCTGTGTGACCCTGCATAAGTCATTCAACATTGGTTTTGATTTCTTCATCTGTAAAATGAGGGGTATACATATCACACTTATCAGATTGTCTAACATGACAAAACAGGAAAATGGTAAATGTTAGAGAAGATGTGGGAAAGTCTGAACACTAATACATTGTTGGTGGAATTGTGAATTGATCAAACCATTCTGGAGAGCAATTTGGAACTATTGATCCAGCAATACCACTTCTAGGTCTACATCCCAAAGAGATCACAAAAATGAGAAAAGGACCTACATGTACAAAAATATTTATAGCAGCTCTTTTTGTGGTAGTAAAGAATTAGAAATTGAGGGATGCCCAGCAATTGGGGAATGGCTGAATAAGTTGTGGTATATGAAGGTAATGGAATACTATTGTGCTATAAGAAATGATGAGCAAGAGGACTTCAGAAAATCCTTGAAAGACTCACATAAACTGATGCTGAATGAAGTAAGCAGAACCAGAACATTTTATACAGTAACAACCACATTGTGTGATGACTAACTTTGATAGATTTACCTCTTCTTTAGCAATGCAAGGATCTAAGACAACTCCAAAAGATTCATGATGTAAAATGCTATCCACATCCAGAAAAAGAACTATGGAGTCTGAATGCAAATTGAAGTATACTATTCATTTTTGTTTTTTTTGTTTGTTTCTTCTTTCTCATAGTTCTTCCCATTGTTTCTAATTCTTTTTTTTTACAACATGACTAATGTGAAAATATGTTTAATATGAATGTATATGTAGAGCCTATATCAGACTGCATGCTATCTTGGGGTGGGGGAAGGGAGAGAAAGGTAGAAAATTTGGAACTCAAAATCTTAGGTAAGTAAATGTTGAAAACTAAAAAGAAAAGAAAAGAAAAGAAAAGAAAAGAAAAGAAAAGAAAAGAAAAGAAAAGAAAAGAAAAGAAAAGAAAAAAAGAAATTATGAGCAGGTGTACTTCAGAAAAACCTGGAAAGACTTGCATGAGCTGATGCCGAGTGAAGTGAGCAGAACCAGAAAAACATTGTACACAGTAACAGCAACATATTACAATTACCAACTTTGATAGACTTAGCTCTACTCAGCAATGCAATGATCTAAGACAATTCCAAAAGACTCATAATGGAAAATGCTATCCACATCCAGAGAAAGAACTATGGAGTCTGAATGAAGATCAAAGCATACTATTTTCTCTTTTTTGTTTGTTGATTTTTCTTTCTTGTGGTTTTTCCCTTTTGTTCAAATTCTTCTTTACAACATGGCTAATGTGGAAGTATGTTTGGAATGATTGTATATGTATGGCCTATGTCAAATCATTTTGGGGAAGGGGAGGGGAAAGAGGGGGAGAAAATTTAACACTCAAAATCATATAAAAGTGAATATTGAAAATTAAAATAAACAAAATTTTTAAATGAGGGGTACAGACTACATTTTAAGGAGGATAGATTTTAGCTATCTAGGTATCTGCTGGAAATTTTATTCTCCAAGAAGCAGAGACACTAACAAATAGTCATACTGCCTAGCTGGTAATTCAATCTCAGAAGAGAGAAGCAATGAGATGCTCTATTACTCTGGCTACAATTCTAACTATTAAAAAGACTTTCACTTGTGAACTATAAGCTAAAGAAACTTTGGGGGAGTGTAATCAGGTTATCTTTTAGATCTTGTGATATCCAAGACAGGAACAGTCAGATATATGCCCTAAACTTTATAAAAGGAAATTTCAGTTCCTTGTTCCAGCAAGGAATTTACTTCCTGAAATTAGAATAGCTATTTGATGACAATTGTAAGGTCATAATTATATGATTTTATTTTGAGATTTATTCTATGTTTTGTTTATCTGCTTATTTGCATTTGTTGAGAGTGCTATTAAGAGTAAAGTGGGAAGGGAATAAACATTTATTAAGTACCAATTTGTGTTGAAGATGAGGCTGAGTACTTTTAAAAATATTACCTCATTTGATCTGTACAACAAGCTTGTAAGGTTAAGGATATTATTATCCTATTTTACATTTTGGCTAATAGAGGTAAACAGGGGCTAAGTGACTTACTTGCCAGGGGTCACACAAATTACCTACTTACACATTCTTACTAAGCTTTTGAGGCTAGATTTGAACTCAAGTCTTACTGAGTCTACACCCAGACCTCTATCAACTGCATTACCTAACTACCTAATGCACTTGGGGTCAGACACTTAAAAGCTGTGTGACTCTGCAAAAGTCATTTAACACCTCTGTTTTGATTTCCTCATCCATCAAATGAGAGAGAAAGACTGAATGAACTTTAATTTCTAAATCTGTAAACTGTACACAGAATCATGAAACATTAACCTCGGTAAGTAAAGAGGACTATTGATTTCAGATTATTATTATTGCAGGGTTATTATCAGGATGATTGTTATAAACTGTGATTTAATAATCACTGACTTAGCTTTATGAAAAGCCTTTGCTCCTCAAGTCTAATGGCATTTTAATCTCCATCTTCACTGAGTTTTCATTTATCCATTCATTGTCCTTATGAGGAATGGAAGGAAGAAGGACTACTGTACTTTGCTCACAACTAGCACTTTCAAAGAGCCAACACAGGAAGGAAGAGAAGTGTAAGCAGAGCCACATGGAGCCATGCCCATTATGTATTCACAGAGAGTAGGCAGAGCAAGAGAGAGATTGCCTGGAAGCTGGAACAGGTCTCCATAGCAGCACAGCTGTGATCACTTCCCTTTACTGATAGTCTCTCAGCCACCTTATCATGGGGATAAAGACCAGCAAAAGAGGCAACTCTTTTACTGGTGATCTGTTGATCAGGATGTTCTTTCCAATGTGCCTGGAAGAGTTACTTATGGAACACTAGATATGAGATTGGCAGGCCTGAGAGTCACTCAGGACTGCATTGTTGGGGAATCCCTATTAACTACAATCATCTGAATATGATCTCCCTGCCCATCTGTTTCTATGAAATTCACAGGCTTCCCTGAGGATGCATCCAATTGTACTGGATCCACTGAGGCAGGGTGGATCTCTATGTATCCAAAAAATCCTTCTGGTTGAGGAGCATTCTTTTGTCCATGTTTGTCTTTGGCTAGGGTTTGGGGGAAGAAATCAGATATGTACCAAAACCAGTAATAAGTCTGCAGGTGCAATATGGTTATGCATCTGCCTACAGACTCAGGTAATGAGCACGTGTCTGTGAATCTATTTGTGAATTATTTATTAAGCACCTTCTATGTTCAAGGTACTGTGCGAGGTGACGGGGATCCAAAGAAAAAATGAGGTAGTCCATGTCCTTATTATTCCTCTTGGAATTTACAGCCAGGGAGGTAATTTTTCTTTGAGAACTTTAAAAATTACATAAATAGGAAGACAGAGGTAGTTAAAATAGCTCTTATTTAAAGAGCTTTCTTCACAACAACCTTGGTAGGTGATTAGTATAAGTATTATTTCCATTTTATAGAAATTATGGGTTAAAGAGGTGAAGAGATCAAGTCTGGGTTACTGAGGCAGGATTCAAACTCAGTTTCCTGTGGATCATTTCAAAAAAAAATCTGTCTGGCACTGGGAGGTATGGATGGATGAAGTTCAGTTTATATGCCCAGGGAAGAAAAGGAGGAGGAGAAAACAATAATGATAACATATAACTGTTTAAAGTTTATGAAGCACTTTACACATATTATCAAATTTGAGTCTCACAACAACCTCATGAGAGATACTGTTATTATTATCCCTCATTTACAGATAGAGAAACTAAGGCTGAGATGGATTAAGCAACTTGCTTAGAATCACACAGCTATTAAGTATCTGAAGCATGATTTGAATTCAAATCTTCCTGACTCCAGGTCCTATATTCTATTAAATTTACTAAACTTTACTTATTGTGAGGAAACAAATGAAATAATATTTGTAAAGCACTTAGCACAGTCCTTGTTGCATAGTAGGTGCTTACTAAATGCTTAGTCCTTTCCCCTTTACTACATTCCCTAGCTGCCTCTTTATGCTTTACATATAGTAAGCACTTAATAAATGTTTATATAGTTTCATTGAGTCTGAATTTTCTTAACTTTTAAATAGTTATCTAGACATGAGAAGATATTCCCTCTTTTCCACTATGGAGCATTGCAGGTACTGAGTAATATATAGATGCTGGAAAATGAAGGGGAAGGCACATGCCAAAAATTCCACATGAAAGCATTTGAATCAGCAGTTTTTGTTTGTTTGTTTTTTTTAATAGGAAACCTTGGGCCTCATTATGCTTGAGAAGGTCTCTCACTGCAGAAGAGAAACCTGGTCCCATTAGGAAGTGCCCTCAGTTCACAAACAATATTCTCAGGTCTGCCAGACTATGATAGAGCCTGTCAGAGTGACAGTATAGAAAACATTAATTACACAATCCAGATAAGAATATATTTTTTTCTCAATCCCTACTAGACATCCTTATATTTTCCATGCCTGGAAATCAGTTTCTTCATCTTCCCATAAGACAGGAGCTGTGTCTTTTAAAACTCACTGTACACAAGACTTAGGAAATTGTTAGCATGTAATGTGAAAATATAAAAAGGAGGTGAAGTAAACAAATATTCCCAGACCAGGAAGAAAATGGGACAAACTATGTTACAAGAGTGAGACTCACATGAGATGATTTTTGACTTTAAAATGCCCCATTCTGAAGATGGGTAAATTCTAAATAATAATGATTACACATAAGGGCATTTACTTATTTCTTGAACTTCTAAAGGCCAGCCTACAAAGGGAAATGAAGTGAGAGATAATTAGCATAAGTTTATAAGCAGTGTTTAATGGGGGATGAGCATGGATATCCTAATGAGGTGTTAATGAGTGAGAAACCACATTAGCAAGAACCCAAGGTTGAAGTATACTTAAGCAGGCTTCCTGATAAAGAACTTGAGGCTCACAAACATGTTCTCCAAAAACATATCATATGAAAGTTAAATTAAACTCACAATGTGTCTCTGAGCTAAAGGAATAGACCACCTGAAAAAAAAAAATCCCTGTACGATTGCTTGTTGATCAATTAATTAAGGCTTTATTGACCCAGAAGAGAGAGAAAAGTCCAGAGCAGAGGATCCAATAGTAAATTTATTTGCTTCTAGTTACTTGGAACTTAAATTACAACACTGTCAGTAAGACTGCAAGTAGAGTCCAGGCTATACTACGTGCTTTTTCCGTGACCTGCTTCTAGCTAGGTTTCTATAGTGTGCTCTGAGGAATTCCCAAAAGCTACAGAGACATTAGCCCCAGGGAAGCTCTGTGTTCTGCATTTTTTAGTAGCTATTTTCTATTGGCCTCCAAAAGCAATTCAAACAAAGGTAGTGTTTTTCATCTCTAAATCCCAATAGCAAGATAAAACACTGAATACTGATTATGCTCAAATCTCAAGTTTCTGTTCTTGATGTATTGTACTCATTATTTAATTGAACCTCTATCGACTGCCCCAAATGCTAAACACAGAATTAGACATCAACCCAGCCCTATGGCCTTAGAGTCTAAGGCCAGAGTCCATAGCTCTACCTTTCCTGAGCTAACTTCAGCTTAGAAAACATGTGCCTCCCATGAACTTTAATTTCCATTAAATCCCTTCACCAATTCAGCTACTAGAAAATAAAACTAGTAAATCAATTACTCTATAATTTTTCCTAAGTTGTGGGCCAGTTTTACCTTCTCATATTTTAATTGACCTTGGTTGAATTTTTAGAATACTTACTTTTTCAAAGTTAGTATATCCACTAGGGTCTTTTTAAAAAGGTAACAGATAAATCATTGAAAAATGGTGATGCAGCTATTTTGCAAAATCTCTGTTCTTATTCTGACCTTTCCATTGAATATGCATCAATTTTGGACTTTAAAACTAAAGGAAAATAAGTTAACCACACATAAATCAAGAATGCAATTCTTAAGTCATCTACCACTGTATGCGTTTTATAACTGTCCTTGTTTCTGAGTTTAGAATGTTGATTCTTTTGGTGCAAGGACTGTGCTTATTGAACTCAATGTGGCTAGCACTATCAATCCATCAATCAATAAACATTTATTAATAGCCTTCTTGGTGCCAACGAGATTAAATAGTCTCTGACCTCAAGTACCCTACATTCTATCGGCAAGTCCCACCCCCACAACACCCAAACCAGATCCCAATCAACTAGAAATCTTTTTTTTTTTATTGGAAACTTATTGTGTTCTTCAGTTTTAAGAAGTCACAAACCAATACCAAGGATTGGGAAGTGGAAGTAACTTTTGAGTCAATTTATAATCTGGCCAGCCTCCTTATAACTTTTACAATTGTATAACAAATTTATAATGAAAACTAATATGCAGAATGTTGGACTTGAGGCACAATAAAATTCTTTGTTTTAGTCAGTATGTTTTACTCCTAAACCTGGAGAGAAGTACATTTAAGAAATAATACATTATAGGAAGTTTCTTTTTTTTTTAATAAGTGTTTAAAAGTACATGATGCCACACCACACAAAAACTGACAGTCATTTAGGATCAGAGGTTTAGCCTTGTAAGAGGTTCATCTCATCCAGTCACTTCATTTGATCATAAGATAGGCCCAATATCACATCCAGGATTTGAACTCAGATTTTCTAAATATAAGTCCAAGATATTTTTTCATCCTTGCTTATTACTTTATTCACAAATTTAAGAAATTTTTATTAAAAGAACCTATATTCTCACTGAGAATAATTCAAAGGAAATATCAATTTAAGAAATCAAAGTTTGGGTATGTTCCCAAAGCAACAATGTGTTGTTGCAACCAAAGGGAAAAAAAAAAGGTTATGTCCTTAGAAAACTCAATGTAGAAGCCAAGTCTCACAGAATTTTTATTTTTAGCATAAACCTACTATAACAAAATACCCCTGACTTCAAGTGATATAATACTAGTGGGATTAGAAGTAAGGGAACGAAATAATACTATTGGGATTGCTTAAATATTCAAGTAGAGCACCACTATTGTTCCCGTGAGAGGTCAGCTGAGAATTAGACATTTCTCTTGCAAACAAGTTGCCTAAAACACAAAGGAACTTTTGACTGTTTCAGCTGTCACTGCTATGTAGCTGTGGGATTTTCATAAATCTCTACTATTTAAAGTGTATTTGTCTGCTGTGTGAGTAAAAGAGGAGGAAAAATAAGTGCTGTCAAGACCATTTCTTTTGTTTAACAGTGGCTAAAGGAATATATTTCAAAGTGTATTTACAACGAAGGCTTCCAAATAAAGTCAACTAATAGGAAAGGCTTAGCACATAATTGATACTTATCAATCACCATATCCTCAAACATAAAGTTTGTTGTTGATGGAAAATAAAATGATCATGAAAGATAATTTGAAAAATGTGCAACACACATAGTGGGGTTAAATCACAGAGAAAATACCAAATTTATTGTATTTTCTCTTTTTCTCATGCAAAGACTATCATATCTAATCCAGAATATCCTGAATAGGCAAATAATATCAGTCCATTTCAGAACTCTCCATTGAACATTCTAGCATCCTGGCTGATAAAGGTGTATCTATTGTGATTTACAACTATTCTAAATAAAATAACAAATGCACACTTCTCTAGTATTTACCAAAAACAGGGAAAACCTAGCAAAACTTACCAGCCCCTTTAGTAAGAAACATACATTTTGTAAGTGTTTGCCACACTTGCCTAGGGCAAACTTGATTAAAGGTCAACTGAGGATTTTTTTTAATTGGGAGGGAGAAGGGAAGAGAATTAGGGCAGTATAAAAAACAACAACAACAATACATGTTGTTTCCTAATTAAGGAGTGTGCTTTCTCCCTAGTGAATTCTTCTTCCAAAACAATCTAAGCAAAGAAACTGCTATGCAGACTATTCTGAAGATGGATCAGCTGTGGGCCACTCAAACTTGCCTAATACTTGGCATGCTGATGTCTGATCTACTTGTTTGCTAGCCAACACTTCTCAGGGACTCAGAAAGAAGATTAATTCCCACTCTTACTAAAGAAGGATAGAACGGGGCTGGCATGGGGGTGTGTGTGGAAGAAATAGATATATAGTTTTCCTATTGTTGCACTTTTTTTTTTTAAACAGGGTACCATCTAATTTTGGGGAAAAGGCTGTCACTTATATATCACTGCCTTGCACTACCACAGCTGCCATTTTGGGTTGTTGGCAACAGTGAGGTCAGTGTAGGAGTAGAATAATGGAACAGGGTGCCTTTAGATTTGGACAATTAGTTCATTCACTGCTTCTTCTCTTAGACTGAAAGATCCTGAGACATTAGCAACATAGTAATTGCTAAATAAGAATAGAGCAAACAGATTCTGATAAAGGCTAACACTAGTTTCTTCAAAGGGAAGGGAGCTCCCATGATACACTTAATTGTACAATATTTTGCCATGGGGAAGCAGAGAAGGTTCTTTTACCTCATCACTGTCAAAAACCTCCCAAATGAATCTGCCCAGGTTGCTATTTTCACATGATGCCTAAGGTTCTGAACTAAAACTATTTTGTAAAAGGGGCTACACATTTTACAATGAGAGTTCTTGCTCTCGCTCTCACCTTCATCGATCCCAACTTGTGTATTGGCCAGGTGCTGAAAACTCTTCAGCTTCCAGACATGTTTTTGTGGTCCTCAAATTCTTGACTTCTTGAGCTTTGTTTCCCGATTAAAACTCCAAATAGTTTCTTTCTTGATCTTTGACTGACTGCTCTCAATTAAAAGAGCCAAAGATAAACTCGAAGGGGAAAGGACATAAAACAGTAATTTTACCTTTGCTTTATGCTTTCAAAAGCCTTTTTTTTTTCTTCCCTTGATGATAGATAACATAAAACTGCCAACGAGAAAAGCAAACTCTGAGTCCCTGGCAAACTTCACAATAACATCTCCTTAAAGAGGGCTGTTTTCAGGTTCCTTTTCTTTTTTTTGCTATTGTCCTATAGATTTTTTTGCAGGGAAAAAAAAAGCAGGTCAGTATGCTGTTGGCAGGCCCTCCTCTCCTGTCTTTTTATCAGAGTCCCTTGGTTACTTTTCTCTTTTTTTTCCAGCGAAAGAAAAAAGAGAATACTTTAAAGTGGTACTTTAGCTCACGCCCTGCGTTCCCCTCTCTGCCGGGGTCACTGGTCTTGCCCTAGGCACACATGCTCACTTAAAAAAAAAGCTACCTCTATGCTCAGAAGGAGAACACGGGAGGAGAAATCTCACCTGAATGTTACCTTAAGGATGGCAGGTTTCAGTCTTTAGGTTTGGCAGCCTAATTGTCCCTATTTGCTGTGACAGATGACTTTTTATCAGAGGTATTGCTCACAGATTTCTGAAAGTTTATGGTTAGAGATAAATAAATTTAAACAGAACCTTTTAGAAAATGTAAACTACTCAAATTGTAGGAGAGGAGAAATGTTGGTTTTTGGAAAGGGAGTCTAAATTTTAGAATTTTAGATGGGTATTTTTATTTAACTGGAGCCAGTGATATAAAAGATTGCAAGAAGAGTTTTCAAACAGACTTTCATATTTTATTTTTCATTATCAGTAGAAGAATTCAAGTTATGGATGAAGATAAATATTCTAAAAATATGTATTACGTTCCTACCATTTCAGATTAGTTTTCCATTTTCGCCATTTTCCTTGGTCATGAAAAATAAATGAGTAGTTGTAAGTTATTTTAAATTAAACATTTTGACATAATTTTATAAAGCTATCTCTATTTTAATATAGTTTTGAGCAAATGAGTTATTTTGAATATTATAGATACCTAAATTAACTACAAAGTACATATGAAGAAAGATGCTATCTTCATCCAGAGAAAGAACTGATAAGTAGATGCATAGAATAACTCTACATATATATGTGTATATATATGTATATGTGTGTGTGTGTGTGTGTGTATATGTGTGTATGTGTACCCATTTGGGTCTAATGATAGCCATCTCGGGTGGGGAAGGGAGGGAAGAAAAAAATTTACATGATAATTTTGTCGTCTATTTGAAAAGAATGACAAGTTGTGCATAGTAGATTTGCAGTTTCATGTATAATAATCTTTTTAAATTGTACTATGTTATGGAAATGCTTGTTTTATTTCATAAATTAAAAATAAAATTAAAAAAAGCTATCTCTGGAAACCAAGAACATACTAAAATATCCTGCCCCCGCCCTTCTTTTTTTTTTCTATTCTTTTCTTTTTCTTTTCTTTTTTCTTTTCTTTTCTTTTTTTTTTTATAGAGACAGGGAATTGTGGAACACTGCACTCAATCTAAGTTTGTTTATTTAATTTGAATTGTTTCCCTTTTTCTACTTTTTGTGGGAACCCAAATCATTTCACTTGTCTCCTTTTTTGCAGTCAAAAGTACTTAAATAGAATTGCTTTATAAAAGACTATCTTTTATAATTAACACAGGAGAGGCTGGAAGTGGATCCTTTATTGGAGGATAAACTGCAAAATATTTTATTTTTCCATTAGCCTCCTTTACTTGTTTTCTAGGATCACTTTAGTGGGGAAAGGGACATGTCTTTTTTTGTTTCTTTCTCCTCCTCCTCTTCCTGCTCCTTCCTCTCCTCCTCCTCCTCCCCCCCCAAACCCCTCTCAACCCACTTTATTGCTCCTTATTTTTAACTAAGCTTTGCAAGGTGATTTTGCCTTTCTTCTTAGAAGGTTTTTAGAGGTATGAACAAGCTCTCTAGCACCTCTGGACTCCTGTTAAGGTTAGGGCTGGGCCTGTGATTTCATCCTTATGGAGAACTCCCAGGTTGAACAATTTCCCCTACCAGTAAAGGCTGACACATTCTCTTCACCTTCTATTCTTTGAGAGTTTCCTAGAGCAGTGAGAGGGTAGATAACTTTACCAGGGTCATAGAACCAGTAAGCAATAGAGGGGGGCAGCTGAACCCAGTTTCTCTGACTTTGAGGCCTACCCTTTAGCTACTTTGGTCACTCTGCTTTCCCCCTGGGCTTAGCAAACCCAGGTGATTAGAAAAATTGTTTTTTTTTCTTCCCCTGAAAGCTCATTGAACATAACACAGAGATTTACTACTAATACTATCAATTAAAAGGACACATTATTGTTATTAATAAAAAGCAAATCAATTTCACTTTATATTTTTACCATACTTTTTCATTATTAATCAGCTTACTAAAATAGAAGAGAAATTTCCAGAAAGGCTCTCATTTAAAAATTTTTTCTCTCTCAGAAGTGCCCCATGACATCACCACCATTATTAACACAGTTCTGGTTTTTACTTTGTGACTGAACTCATGCTAAAGGACCTAACAGTCTATGGCTCCCCTCCAGGCCTGGAAGGAAAAAATGCATGATGAGATGGAGATCAAGTGCCATCTCTCTGCCTTTGGCCTTTTTAGAATTTCCTTTGAGAATATTCATAGTTTATGAAGAGATTGTTCTATTTTGTAAGACCAGCACTGTCCTTTTGGACATTAGCTGTCTGGGGGGCTTACCTTGAAAACTCATGATGTTAATTTAATCTTTATCTTCAACTCCCTTTTTAGGGGCATGGCACTGCCTTGTTATGTGACCTTGGGCAATTCTCATAACTGATCTGCACTTCAATTTTCTTCTTTACAAAATAAGGGGGTTAGATTGGATGATCTCTAAGGTCCCTTTTAGCTGTATTATTCAATATTCTGCATCTTTTTTTCCCTGAATACCCACAAAATTCAAGATGTAATTTGATAGAATACAGGGCCTTTGAAGAAATCAGTGCTGATTAAGCCCTAGAAAGAATTACAGGCTGTATAAATGAGTAACTGTGCAGAAGAAAAGAAATGGCTTCTATTTAGTACCCAGGTCTCGCCAAATGGGTCAATCCTCTCTGCTCCCCTCACTGCCCCCTACTCTATTATGGGCACAATCCCAACTGAACAGTACTTAACCTGGAGAGTCAGTTCTATTTGTTCATTTAATAAAAATGCTTTTCAAAAATCAGTTTTAAAATGGAAAAAAATAAGTATACACATTGGTAAAATCTGAAAATGGTTTCCCCTTGATTAAACATCTTGTGATAAGTATGCAGTCAGCTAGCTGGCATCGTAGATGATAGAATGCCTGACCTGAAGTTAGGAAGATTTGAGTTCAAATTCAGCATCAGATACCTACTGTATGACCCTGGGCAGGTCATTTCACTGTTATCTGCCTTAGTTCTACCCCAGTCTGTAATATAGGGATAATAATAGCACTTGCCTCCCAGGGTTGTTATAAGAATGAAATGAGTTTATAAAGTGCCCTGCAAACCTTAAAATACAAGTCAGTGCTAGCTATTATTATTTTATCTTATGATTGGTTTGGGTGAGTGTTGCAATCTTCATGTTTTTTTTTTTTACTTCTTTTCAATTTGATATTATTAGCTACACTTTCCTTCTTCAAACTCTTTCCTTCTTTAGTTCCCATGACATTGTAATATCCCGCTTTTCCTCCTATTCTCCTGCCTTTCAGATCATTCCTTATCTCTTTGGTCATTTCCTCCAACTTATAAATGTTTGCATTCTGCAAGGTTTTGGACGTAGTCCTCTTCTCTTCTCTTATACCCTCTACCGCTAACAATCCGATCCCTTCCTATGACTTCAACCATCAACTCTAAGCATTTAGGCCTCAAATCCACATTTCTAGCACATCCTTCCACTTGAGCTTCAGTCTCTTATTTCTAGCTTTTTGTTGGTTTTCTCTATTTAGACATCTCACTGGCCCTGTAATTTTCCTGTAATATTCATTGTTAACAGAATTAAACTCATCATACTCCCAAACTATGTCATCCTCCTGACTTCACTATTTCTATGAGCTACTAACAATATTTTCTCAGTCCCCTAGTCTTGACATGAATGCTTACCTCACTTTTGACCCTTCCATCTTTCCATCAGATCAGTAATAACCATGCCTGTCAATTCTTCCTCCACAGTATTTTAATCTGCCACCAATGTGTAAGATGGGTTGGATGAAGATAAAGATTGGAGGCAAGGCAACCAATCAGGAGGTTTTTGACTGAGAAAGAGATAATGAATCTCTGTGCTTATGGCAGTGTGTGAAGAAAAGAGAGGGCAGCTGTAAAAAATGATAGATTTAGAGCCAGAATGTATCTCAGATTTTGCCAACTTTGATTTCCTCATCTGCAAAATGAAGGGAATTCCCATTTAGGGCTGGGAGACCCCAAGTGACTTGCTTAAGGTCGCACAAACAATATGTTATAAATAGTGGGAGCCTGGGTAGACCCTAGGGAATTTCATATAGATAGAGGTATGTGGTTATAGTGAATTCTGGGGGAATAGAATCAAGGTCAGAGTTTGTGGGGTTTAGCCAAACTAAAGAACATGGTCATATTTTAGAACCAGGATAGGTCAGAGTTAGCATTTAGAGGTTCAACATCAACAGGCAAAACACACAGACACATAAACAGAGTGTGCAAGGGGAATATCATAGTCCAGAAATTTGTCAGCTAGAAAAAAACAAAACAAAATATTCAATAACGGAGTCCAAATGCACAGATACTAATTGGCGTTCAAGTCAGGCATAGACAAACTCAGTTGAGTTTATCTTCCACCTTTTACATATACTGGCTGTATGACCATGGCCAAGTCAATTAAATGCTTAGAGCTCTTCTCTAAGAGTGTAAGTTGCAGGGTAGGTGTCAATCTTCACTGATGGAAGGAGTTTCCTCACCTTGGAGTTCCCTATCAATGAAATCACAAGTCCAGCTTATCAAATTATCCACATTCGTATTGGTAACCTTTCAATACTTTGCCACACTGCATATTTAAATGGCATTTATCTAAAAATTGAACACAACACTGAAAGCGAAGGATTCTCTTTTGATGTTCTTAATTACAAATCTCCCTGGGTTTCTTTAAGAATGTAATCTCTCTCCAAGATACTTTGTGGCTGAAAAGACCACAGCCACTAGAAATGCCATTCATATAAACATTTTCCTTGTTGGAAAGTTATGTTTTCATTGGAACTGTTAAAAATTGTGACAATTTCAAATGATCATTGTAAATGAAGCTACAGAGAACCAAGCTTTCCCAGGCAGTTGGAGGAGTTTTTTTTTTCCTTCCTTTTTTAAGCTTAGTAACCTCATTTGCCTTTTTCAAGTACTTTTTTTTTCATCCCTAAAGTGATTCCAAACTTCTCCATGTTCAATAAGTACTTGAACAACTTGACATGTATTTCCACCTAGCCAGAGAACCTTCTGTCACCCATGAGCTAATGATAATTGTTGACATGCACAGAGATTCAAATGATTGTCAGATCTGACTGTAATCAGTATTTTGTCAGGCTCCAGTGATCTTCCCAGCAGAGATGCAATCTCCAGAGAACAACCCCCTCCATGCTCATGAGCTCAGTGACATTCATCTTGGAGCCCAGCTCTTTTATAGAGAATTATGCTCATGATGGAAATCAAGCCTAAAAGAAATCATTAAAAAAAAAAGGTGACCTCCAACGTTCCTAGAAATTCAAAATGCTCTAAGCGTGGAGGGTTGTTGCTGATGAAATTACAGTACACCATGGAATTAAGTCTGTACTTCTTCATCTAACTTGAGAAAAGGGCCATTTAGCTTACCTATATTTTGGTCTGATCCATCAGTATCCCACAAAAGAGAAGAACATAAATTAGCAACACACTCATCGCTATGTCACACAGCATCAAAATGAAGGTAAAAAGAAGGGGCAAAACTTGGATAAAAAATTGCTTTCCTCTGATTCTTAAATAACACAGTTTAAAAAAAAAGATAGAGAGAAAACTAATCTAGAAGAGCTTGATATAATCGCTCTGAGCAGTTTTACAAATTTGAGTGACCGTTCAGGAAAGAGAAAGGGCACTTTGTTAGCATAAGGCAAAAATGAAATCTATTTCCTCCTTGGTACCATAATAGCTGAATGAGGCATATTACTTCCTTATGATTCATGGATTGAATTTGGCATTCGGAAAATGCTAATTGAACACCCACTGTGTGCCTGTCACTAAAGTAAACCAATTACTATCACTTGTACTTGTTGGCAGTAAAACCTGCAATAAGACCATTTGCCTGGTAAAGAAGATTAGATATTATTTCTCAGTATAGATATCCCATTTTGGCATGAAATATCTTTTCCATCTAGCTATCTCAGAAGTTGAGGCTTACTGTGGTTCTTTCCTACCTACTTAATGAGAGTCAATACCTTTGCATCTTTAGCAACTGAAAAGTCATTTAGGCCTGGAAGTTTCTACTTGATCTTGCCTTATTTTTTTCTCAGAAAAAAAACCAAAACTCTGTGTTTCCCTTAAGAAAAAAAGAAGAAAAAATGCCTATCTATGCCTGCTGTTTGGAGAAATGAGTTTAAATTTGAAATTGACTGCAAGCCTCACTTTCCCCACCTATCAACTGGAACTAATACAACTAGCACAATTGTCTTCATAGAGTCAACATGCTGACAAAATTCCACAAAATACATAAAAGCATTTTAAAGGATAATGAGGGACTTCATTCAGTTATTATGGTATATAGATGTATGAATATTTTTTTAAAGAATAAATAAATCTGGCAGCTTAAGATACTTAAAGATTAGAGTCTTATAGATACCAGTCTCAGCCTTCAAACAGTCCCTCCCTTACTTTCTACATATCTTAGCAATTTACAATTTAATGTGGATTAGTTCCCATTAAACTGAGAGTGAGATTTTATGGAAATGAGTCAGAGGAGAGTTACCTAGTAAGACTAAGGGAAAGAAAACAAGTGGCTTATGAAGGAGAGAGGAAATGTCAAAATTAAACTAAATCTCTTGGAGATCTGACAAATGCCTAGAAGTACTTTCATTTAATTTGAGACAAAACTTTTTTTTATTACCATGTACATAATTACAAGTGTCTTTATGATTCACTGCTGTTGCAATTATTTACATTAACATTTACTGGAATACCTGCTATGTATTGAGAAACCCCATTTGCAAAACAAAACAAAACAAAAACAAACAAAAAACCCCTGTAGATTCCTATCTCATGAGGTCTGAGAAATATATTTGTAAATCTCTGCATTTTCATTGGTTTCTACATATACTTTGTGTGAGAAAAAAAAATAGGACTGGCTGTTTATGTCTAATTTTAGAAAGAAAATCCATAGATTTTAGTTCTGTTTTTACTTGAATGGACCTGGAAAGACATTTAACTTCCCTCAGTCTCAGTTTCCTCATCTCTATAATGAGGAAATTGAACTAGATGACCTCTAAGATCCTTTCCACTGAGTCAATGATTCTGTTATCCTATGTAAGCCAAACAAAAATGTCATACTATTAGGAATGCCTCTTTGGGCTAAGGAATGTTGCTTTGGGAAGGGTTACTTTTTGACAACTCAATATGTACAAATAAAGACAACAGACTATATTTTCTGTAGTAGCTAATAACAAAAATTTGTATTTGCATGGCACTTTATGGTTTATGAAGCATAATCCTATTATAATAATTCTTTCTACTTCTATTAGTGTAGATGGTTTTTCCTCAGTTACTGGCTGCAGGCTGGCCTCAATAACCCAGTAGAAGATTTATGTCTGATCATGGGTTGCTTTCAAAGCTTCCCCTGGTTTTTGGTCCGATGTAAGTCAATGGTAATTAAGTACCCCTCATTTTGAATTGCTTGAAATGAACTCAAGACCAAATGAGTCACAACATACAAACTAATTTCAGCTGAGCTCTTGGACTCCTTGACATTCTCGCTTCCCATCTCACTAAATCCTATATAATACTTATAAAAATCAGAGAACTTCTTGTACTTTCATAGCTAAGGTCCTTCTCCATGTTTGCTCATATTTCATCTTGACTACAACAACCTTCCCTTTCTCTATGCACATCACTTCTCTCTGGTCCAAATTGTCTTCCTTTCCTCATTCTTCTAGACATATCACCTCTCTCTCTGTTCCTTCAAAAACCCTCTTGTGCCTTTCAAAAATTGTTTCTCATCCTTTATTTCAGTCCTCTCTCATTAGACTTTTTTTCTCTTCTATACTTTCCTCTCCTTGAATCTTTTCCTCCCACTTGACTTTCTCTTGCTGCTGCTGCTGTGTGTGTGTGTGTGTGTGTGTGTGTGTGTGAGGATTTACACTTGCAAGTGGTTGCTTTCTCTCCCTGATTATATACTGAAAATATAATGATTTGAAAACACTACCTTCTCACCCCAAGGGGAAAAACTAACAAATTAAAAAAAACAACTTTTTTTTGTTACAAAGTCCTGTTCTAGGTGGATTTTGAGGCATAAAACCCAGAAATAAAAAAAACAAGTTCCTATTAAGACTCAGTCATACCAGCTGCCACTTATTTTTTTGAATTTATATTTTAATTGTCCTATTTGTCTCATCAGTTGGTAAGACCACTAGAACAGTCCTTTTGAAAGCATGTGGAACATTGTTAGTGCTCAATGAAAGGCTATTATAAAAATAAATAATAGTTACACTTTATTCTTCAGCCTTGCTGTTCAGAGCAGTGTTACTTTTTCATATTCACCAATGTGTTGCATTACCTAGATGACATGAATTTCTATAAAGATATAAAAGGAAGTGGGAATGTTATGTGAACATTTCAGGGGAATAATAACAACAATAGCAATCCTTCCAAAACAGGTCCTGGAATATTTTAGGGATTTGAATTAGAAAGAAATATATCCAGCCCTTTGACTTTATATATACCTCAAACTGCTAGTTGGATTAAATTATAAAAATGTGAAGTTTTAAATGTAGGACAATTGATAGTCTCAGGCCAAAAAATGGCATACAGGTATGGATGGAGTTTGGAAAAAGCACGCCATTGTTCTTCCCTAGTCAAATTTAACAAGATATTCAAGAAACATCTAATTGAAAACTATGTGCAAATATTAGGTGCAAGTACTAATGACTAGAGGAGACAAAATGAATCAATATATGGTCCTTGTCTGCAAGAACCTTAATTCTTATAGGGGATATAAAATACATTAGAATATAATTATACTACAAGTTATGATATAGATACATTACCTCTAACTTCTACCACCACTCTACTTCAGTTACCAATCAGGATCATTCCTGTTTAAGCCTCTTCATAATTTGAAAGTGTTCTGTTTCTAAGATTAGGATGGTAAAGAGCCTGGAGTCTATATCATACAAGTTGAAGGAACTAGATATATTTAGCCTGAAGAAGAGAATACTGTGGCTAAGGGAGAGGCTAAGGGACTGAACAGCTGCCTTCAAGTGTTGAAAGGGCTTTCAAGTGGAGAAAGGATAAGATTTGTTCTTTTTGGTCCCAGAAGGCAACTCTAGGGACAATACACGGATGTTACCAAGAAGCAAATTTAGGACTGATGTCAGGGACAAAAAAATCAAGATGATTAAAGCTGCCCCAAAATAGAATGAACTGCCTCCACAAGTGGTGGATTCCCCATCCTTAGAGAAGAGGTTGAATGACCACTAATTGGGTATGTTATAGTGGGGATTACTTTTAGGTGTGGATTAGACTAGATGTTCACAGAGGTCCTTATCTACTCAAAATCTGTGGTTCCTGATCATGTATTCTGAATTTCCCTTGAGTATAATCTCCTGTACTGCAATGTGCTTTGTCTCTGCTATATCTATTGTTCACCCTTATCAAGACCTATTCGGTTCCTCACTTTTTCCTACTCACCTAATCTCTTAAGTTTTCTCTAGCTTTATTTCTTTTTGCAGTTAGTCTGAAATCAAGAGTTATCAGCTTCATGTTGATAATGTATCATCCTTTATCCATGAACCCTTTGCCAAAATGACACCCCCCCCTTTTTAGCTCTGCTAGTCTTCAACGTTTGAAAATTCCTCTAATTCATTTCTTTTACTCATGTTCCCTGTAAGTCAAATGATGTTATGGGGAAACCACAAAATCATACTGACTTGATCCACTATAAATTTACAATATCTAATTTTATCTGGGTTCTTGCTACAATCCTTTCACTCATTTCTTCAATATCTTTTATCTCAGTTTAAATAATGCTTATCCCAAATCTTTTTTTCTCAAACACCCCTCTTCTACTCCGCCCACTTATGCTGCTGATTTTGCCTCCAATTTTGCTGAAGTTTATGCTCTTTGATTTTCAACTTTCCATTTCCTTTGTCTAACTTTCTCAACCTCTCTATGTCTTCACCCTCATGTTCTTGGTGGAAGAAGTGTTTTTCTTTCTTGTGAAAACTGATCCCTACACCTATACCTTTCCTCAATATTATCACTTCTGTGACCTTGTTATGTCAAGTATCTCTTTTTTCACATATGTTCAGTCTTCCTGTCTCTACTCACTCTTTCCCCTCTGTTTACAAACATGCTTAAGTGTTCCTTATCTTAAACAAAGAAACCAAATGCAAAATACAAAATCAACAAAACTTCCCTTGACCTCACTATATTCTCAGTCCCTGACCCTATCTCTATTCTTCTATTTACCACCAAATTAATAGAAAGAATAGTTTATACTTGCTCCATCTACTTCTTAACCATATACTTATTCCTTATTTTTCTTTTTTTTTTGAAATCCAGCTTCCATCCTCTCCTGTCTGCTGAAATAACTTTATCTGAAAATCACTGACTTCTTTGTGACCAATGGCCAAATCCCATTGTATCCCCCAAATCGTATTCTTTCTGTCCACATTTCCTCTGACCTATCTAGAGCATGTGAAACTGTTGACCAACCCCTCTTTATTAATATATTCTCTTTTGGCTTCTGTGAACCTGAATTTTCATTATTCTCTTCCTATCCCTTTGAAAATTGCTTCTCCATTTCTTTTTTCTAGTCCCATATCCTTGCTTACTCCTTAAATACGGTTATCCATCAAGGTTCTGCTTATGGCACTCATAGCTTCCCTCCCTATTCTTTTCCTCTTGGTTATCTCACCCATATCTGTGTCTTTCATTATCACATCTATGCACATTATCATTAAACCCATGTTCGTTCTCAATCTCCTCTTGGAATGATTTCTAGTACAAACTATTTACTCTTGATCCTTCAAGGCTCTCTAATATCTATTTCCAATCTATCTTTCATCTAGTTTCCAGTTCTACTAGACTACTTTCTGTTCTTTGTTCTTGAGCTCTTAGAGCTCTACTCTTCTGCCTTTTTTCTTTATGTCTATATCTCTTCCTCTTCCCTATTTCTACTCATTGAGGTAGAACTCAGTGAGGTCCCTTCCTTTCTCCAGTGTACAATTCAGCTACCATTTTGTCCAAGAAATTTTCCCTTTATTCCTGTTAAACACCTGCTTTGACATAAATCACCACCCTTGTACAACTTAGTAGATAGTCATTGTGAGATGTTGTGATTGAAAATTTTGTTTGCCTGATGGACAAACCTTTCATAATGAGCCTCTCTCTGTGTTTAACTAAGATAGTCCTCAGATGACAGAAGCTCAGATCATAGTTGGAGCTGTATTTGAACTGTTTTTTTTTTTTTTTTTGTAAAGGACCAGCTAGAAGTTGTATTTCATTGGCATAGCCATTTTGAATCCAAGGTAACCTTAATATTATGATAGTACTGCAATATAGACCTTACTGAAAGCTTGCACATAGAAGACAGTTAATAAACGTCTATGGAATTTAATTTAAATTCAGCCAAGTTTCAAATTGTTATAAGGAACACTAAGGAGAGAGACAGAGAGAGAGAGAGAGAGAGAGAGAGAGAGAGAGAGAGAGAGGGAGAGAGAGAGAGAAAATTACTTCTTATGAGGGCAAAGAGACAAAGAAATCTTCATGGAAGAGGTAACAATTGATCCAGGCTTTGAAGCATTGCTAGGTTTTAGGGAGAAGAGATAGCACAATAACACAGGGGCATGTATTCCAGGAATAAGGTTAAAGGAATGCAAACACATGCAATTAATAAAAAGATGATCAGTTATATGAAGAGGAATAGTATGAGAAGATGCTAGAAAAGAAACAGTTTGGAACAACATGATAGTTTTCAATCTCTTTTTAAGTTTGTTCTTCATGTAGTAAGTAATGGAAAGGCACAGAAAGATTTTAAGCATTGGAATGATGCGATGTGACCAGACCTGAGCATTAGAAAAATTACTCTTTGGCAATGTGTAGGATAGATTATAGTATGGAGCTGGAAGGCAGAGGGACCCAATAGAAGGCTATGGCAATAGTCCAGGGGAGATGTAGCAAAAGTCTATACTAGGGGAGTGGCAATGAATATGGAAATACATGAACATATCAGAGAGTGATGTTGAAGTGAAAATTCATAAGGCTAGATCGCTGATACATTTGTTTTATGTGAAGATATGACAAGCAGAGTACTATAGCTTACAAATCTCAGAACAATATCCTAAAAATATAATGCTTTTATTCTTAAAGGATATATGATCTCGACCATGAAAATTCTTCCTCAATCAATAGAAATTATAAACTCTCTGTGTAGTAGATAATCTTTAAGAATGGCAGTGGCTTAAAAGAAAACAAAAAAATAATCACTTGGTGGCCTACTTCCTAGTGATGAGCTTCTCCAAACTTAGCTATGCCTTCCCTTGGATGACAGAGAAATGATCCATTGCCAAGGCCATACTTAAAGCCTTGGAGGAGCTGGCAGAGTTTGTGCTCTATTGGAACAACCTTTGAAAACCAAGGGTCACCTCCTTGCCATGATGTGGCATCAAAAGGAGAACTTGAGCAAAGGGATTAATGTAGTAATCCTGTTTAAATTTTTTTTTCCGTTTACTGTCACAGTCTTTTCAGAAGAGTGAAATTATAGTAACATCACTTTTATGTGGGGAGTGGACTTTAATTGGAGAATGGACTGCTCCACGGAATTGAATTTTCCAGATAACTGAGGCTTATCCCTTTTTGGTTCAAAAACTTTCATTTTAACAATTTTACAGTAAATGTTTCTAGAATATATCATACTCATAGGTTTTCTTAAATAGAATATATTTAATATGTTAAGTTAACATTTTTTGATGACAATGCAATTTAGCCAACATTTATTGTGTTCATATTCTGGTATCAGTTTCTTCATCAGTAATGTGAGAGAGCTGAACTAGATAATATCTAATGTATCTTGATTTCTAAGCTTCTAAGGTTCTATGATCATTAGGAATATGGACAATTACACTGAGCCATAGTACAGTGCTTTCTCTGGCAGCTATATGGGAATGTGGTTCTTTTTGAGAACCTAATGTCCATTTTGTGTTATTTATTTATTTTTTCTGTTATCCTCCTTCACTGCAATAATGAAATGATACAAACTCCCACTTTTTGGTGTTGTATCCAGCTCCTTCACTGAATTTCTAATTCACTGGTGTGGTAAAGCTGAGGATCAAGCTTGTTAGAATTGTACTCAAAACAAGATCTCTCTATAAAGACTACCAGGCCTTTGTTTTTAGATTTTATTTCCTCTTTCAGTAGTCTGGAAGAGTGATCAGTGAATGTAGATTTAAATTTTGATTCTTACTTTTACTAGTTGTGTGACCTTGAGTGAGTCCTTTATCTTCTCTGAGGATTCACTTCCTCATCAGGAAAATGTAGGATATATTTGTAATATGTGGTTGTAAGCAAAGTGCAATATATATGTCACCATTGTTAGAGAGTTTATATAACACTATACAGTAGATAGAGAGTCAGCCTCAAAGCCAAGAAGATAAGCAATCAAGTCCTGAATCTGACATATACTGACCTATGTGAACCTTGGCAAGTAACTTAATCTCTCACTCCTTAGAGCAATTTTCTAAATCTATAAATTGAAGAGAAGGTGCCTGAACCTGCAATAAGAGAGGGAGTTTTCTTACCTGGGAGTTCCCTATATTGAGATGATGGGTCTATGCCTATCCCAGTTATTATTTTGCTTTCAGTGATAATTTTATAAGGGTGGATTTCCACCCTATCCAAATCAAAGGAAGAAGGTCATTGAATAAGTCAAAGGATTAAACCAGAGGTGAATAAGTTCTTAATTAATTGGGGAGGAGAGAATTGTTTTAACAATTGAATGAAATAAGCTGATACACACTGGGAATGAATTGGGGTGAACCCATATTATAGAAAGCCAGTTTAGAATGGAGTACTCCAGCAGGAATATTCCAACAAGAGACAAATCTAGTGATGGGTGAGGGTTTAAGGGGGAGGATTTAATCTCCCCACCAACCCAGCCTTTAACAGGATGACCTTGTGAATTTCAAAAGTGGAGAAGATTTGGACTTCCCTCCATCCTGGTGTCCTCAGAGGAGCAGTGACTAACAGCAGTGTTTGCATAAGGAGCAGAGGAAAACTGGAAATACTGAGGAAAAAATATTTTAGGCCTCTGTATGGCAATGACTCTCAGGGTCCTGCAGAGAGGCAACATCTAAAGAGAACCTCATGAGTACTCTAAGAAGTGATCAAAAGTCTTCCAGTAAGTAAGAGATATGAGTCATATCTTTGCTGTGTGTATTTTCCAATTAGAACTTTTTACTACCCATGTAAATTTTGTGTTATTGTGTCAAAGCGTATTCCAAAAATTTGACAGGAATTGTTCTTACCAACTAGTCTTACTACATCACCTCAGTAAATACCTCTTTGTAAAATCTTAATTAATATTAACTGGCTAATTGATATATTTGGGAGAGAACAGGATGGGAACTTGGGAAAGATGTTAAAAATCTTGCCTCTTAAGTATTTCCTGATAATAGAATCTTGAGCAAAGAAGTAGCTAACTGCTCTATGGGGAACCCACTTTTATATTATGAGTTAGAATTGGATGAGTGAGCCCAGAAAGGGCTACCTGGTATATAAACAGCCTGTCTAGATATTTTTTTTTGAATGAGTCTGCAAGTTGACTTAGTTGAGGCTTATGAGAAGAGACTATGGTCATCAGAATGATATTTGTGATTTAGATACTTGAAGCACATTTATCAAGTACTTACTATGTGTTAGATGTAGAAGATAGCAGTATGGTACCTCTGCCCTTGAGAAACTAGTGATCAGTTTGAAGAAGGGAAGGAGACCTAGTGAAAGAAGAATCATAGATGATGGCAGGGGTGGTTGTGGTGGTGGTGGTGAAGGAAATGAAAAGACAACTATAGGATATGAAATGGTATAAGGACAGATATCCTTTAATCAATACCATTCAAGAAACACCCCTATTGGCTACTGAAAACTATTTCTTGGTTCATTTTGGACACTCATACATCTGAAGCAGGTATACGTGTAAATTACTTCTGAGGTCTCACCTTGAACAACCTCAGAGATACCATGTCCTTTCCAAATAATGTAAATATTCTTAAGTGAAGAAATTGACTCAGATTTAGTCATAGAATCTGACTTCCCATATTGTATTTGACTTTCTCAGTAATTTTCTATTTACTTTCTGTTTTACATTGCAAATGAATACTGAAAATATGTCACAATTCATCACAGCAACCTTTGTCATTATTCAGCAACACATACTGTTTAAAAAAATATATCTACATAAAGGATTTCAGTAGTCAGAGATAAAATACTACTGTCATTTTTTTAACAGCTGGTGTTAGTGGGTAGCACTGAGAGCTTGGTGAATATAAACAAGAAAAATGATCTACTGTACAAACTACATACTGTTTATGTGGTTGTATATAGTAGTGATGACAAGCAGTAATTTCAAAGCTACCACGTAAGATCTCATGTAATTTACTGTGAAAAATAATGATACATTGCAAGAGTAACATTTAAATATCCACCAGGAAGGAAATGTGAAATTTTGAGGGGTTGAAATGTGATAAAGTATTGTAATTCTGGCTAAAGAAAAACAACAGCAAAATTATTTGGAATTGCAATTACAAAAGATGAAACCAAGGTCTCTGTAATGATACTTCCTCATTATTTATTTGACACTATGATGTAAAAGATACAGAGGTAGATTTCAACCACAGATAATGTTTATTCTTTCCCTATTCAGTTGCCAGAACTAATGGATTAATGAGATTAGTTAATTTCTTCTCTGGTGGGGAGGATAAGAGGACAAGCAAACAGAAGAAATGGGTTCCTTAAAATATCTATATAGCTAGGTACAATTTTCTTTTTCACATAGTAGAAAAAAGAAAGTAGAAGAGACTTTTTTCTATCTTCCCAATCTACTACATACCCTTTATCCCCATGAGACAAGCAAATGTCTACAGTGCATATATGTTCCATATGGGTCACAGTCTCACTAGTCAAGTGAATATGGACAAGATTTTTTTTTTTAAAGGGTATTTGGAAAAGAAAGGTTTGCAAAAAATGGCAGCAGTCTCTGGATGACAGCACATCTACAGAGGTCATTCTCAGCATGCAAAGAATTAGTATATGGAGGCAGCCAAAAAATCCCTTCCTTCTCTCAGCCATTTCTTTGTAGAAAGGGGAAGGCTCAGTAGTTGTAAATCACTTCGAGTTTCATAAATGAAAGGACCTTTATCAATGCATGTTTTATGCCCTCAAACTTTCCCCATGCAATTCTGATTCATTCAATTTCACCTCTAAGCCTGAAGCCTGTATGTTTCAGGTTTCCAGGAGTGCCTGACATATTGAGCTTTTTTCAGACAATGTATTAACATTCCTTGGCCAACATCTACTCCTAAATTATATTACCACAGACTAAATAGCACTGATATGAATGTTTACAGCTTCATAAAATAGATTGTGGCATGTACAATGGAAGCTATGGTTGCCTGCATATTGTAATATTATTGCATTACAGGAATGTAATTGATTTGCTTAAAATGTTGCAACAATAAACTACTCCTCAGGAAAAAAAAAAAAAGATTGCTGCTAAACCAAGAGCACACCAAAGTCAATATAGAAAGACAATTCACAGGAATTAAATTTTGATCTGTTTTGCAAAGCAATCTGGTCATGATCTATGGGGATAGATTAGGTAATGCAAATGATTCTACATTGGTGAACCATTATAACTATTTTCTATTTTGACACAACAGGGCTAATAATTAAAACCATATACAGATAAAATGAGGGAAAAGCAATAAATATAGATACATCAAAATTATCGATAGGGGCAGAAGCACTTATGATAGAGATATATAGCCACTGCTGATCTTTCATAACACTGTAAACTATCACAATTCTAGCTAGCTATGATGCAAACTAGATAAGTATACCAGCAACTACAGTGTGAAAGGCTTGCAGAGATCATTTGTGTTGCTTTTATTTCTTTTGATGTGACATTTAGATAATTGCTAGAATGTTATATTAGTGGCAGATTAAGATAAAACATGTGTTCTAGCATATTTCTGGTTAGACTAATGTGAGAAGAATGATTTTATATGATTTGATCTGCATGCCGTTTCAGGTGTGAACATTAAATCTTTTTTCAGGGTTTAATTGGTTATATTGTCAAAATCTAACCTTATATTAACTTAGATCACTGCATTGCAACTTGTTACACATTTAAGTATCGGTTTCTACAGAGGAAAGAGTTGAAAAAAAAATTTGCTAAACCTATAAAGGGACAGAATGATTTGATTCTTTTTTTCTGGATGCCTTTAGGTTACAATTATTACAATATAATATAATTTTGGTTGTGATTAATTTGCTTACTCAAAAAAATTGTCACATTACTGTTCAGTGGCTTAATTATGCCCCTTGTATTATCAAAGCATGGAGAAGACCTGGGAAATGCTAACCTGGGGTTATAGAAAGGCTATAGAATAAACAATTGTTTCATTTATTAATTCAGCACTAATATATTAGGTACCTACTATGTTCAAAGCATTGTGTCAAGTATTAGGAGAGATATGTCCTTTAAAAATGGTGAAAAGATCAATTACAGAAGCATAATATTTAATTTATACTAATTCAACATGCATTCTTCCTCACTACTGGTATATTTTTGTTGTTCAGTCATATCTGATTTTTCATGAGCCCATTTGGGCTTTTCTTGGTAGAGATACTGTAGTGGTTTGCCATTTCCTTCTCTAGCTCATTTTATAGATAAGGAAATTGAGGCAAATAGGTTTAAGTGACTTGTTCAGGGTCGCACAGCTTGTAAGTGTCTAGTGTCTGAAGTCAGATTTAAAATCAGGAAGATGAGTCTTTCTGACTCTAGGCCCAGCACTCTACTGCCCCAGTGGATATGCATGGGGAAAAAAGAAAAGAAACAAAAACACTAGTAAAGTAGATTTGTTGTTGTTGTTGTTGTTGTTTTCCCCAGAAGACCAGCACATTTAGAACATGGGCCCAAGACCCAGTCTGAATTGTTTTAGGTATAACAACAATGCTTTTCACTTTCCAGTATTAGGAGTGCACCTTTTATAAGGCCATTGGACACAATAGTGCTAAGTGATCTACATAAGCATGGCATAGTGGCTAGAAAACCGTATTCAGAATTTAAAAATCTAAATTGAAATCTTCATCCTGCCACCTATATATAACTTGTGTGTTCTCCTTAAGTCATTTAGCATCTTAAGGCCTCAGTTTCTTCATCTTTCAAATGAGACAATGCATAAGATACCTTCTGGCCCTAAATCTATGATGCTAGGTATACTAATCTAACTAACTTAATTGGAATAAGACTAACAAAAGATAGTGGAAAAAAGCATGTATTCAGATGGAAAAGATGACTGTCTAGTGGAAAGAGAAGACAAGAGTAATAACTTCAAAATGTAAGCTAACATTCTCATTTGAGGAAAAAAAGTAATCTGGCAAAATATTTCAGTAGTAAGGTTCTATAAGAAAGTATTCAAGAACACCTATAATTCATTAGACTTCATACAAAACATTGAGCATGATCCTACATAATGTCAATATGAGAGGAAAACATTAAGGAAGAAATCAAGAAACAACTTTTTTCAGGTTCTTTTTTCTCATAATTATATGGGGTGCTATTCCAACTGTTTATATCTTTTCATGTGACTCAAATGCTGAAATGGAGAAATCTCTATTTTGGCATACAGGTGCATTTATGTAAATATACATTTATACCTTTACTTGGTAAGTCAATTACAGATAAATGTTATTTACAAATATCTTTAAGTGAATCCATTCAATTTGATGAATCAATACATTCTCACCAGAAACTATAAATTTTAAATTTGTAGTGCCAGAAACAGCTATTAAAATGAAGACACAATCCATTGTTAATACAATATCACAAATGGCTGGTACTATAGGGATTCTATAGGGATTCTTTAAACCTTCACTCTCTACTCCATTCAGTAGACAGGTAATCTACTAAATGGAGGACCACGACATGACCAAAGGAGCATGTGATCAGTCAATCAGGTTTATGGAAAATCATCTTTGCTAAGACAACCAATTTTAGGGCTTTTCTGCAATACGTCCTCTCCAGTATGCCCATTATTATCCACTTCTTCTCTATGCCCCCCTATAACTTTCAAGCACCTAATCTCCCCCCTACTGTGCCAGGCATCACCTGCTCAGTACAGTTATAGCTTTTTCCCTTAAGTGGGCATCCACGACAGCAATCATGTAGATATGAGGAGTAGAATCACTCTGCACACATAGCATATCTTCTCTCTGACTCTCAGACCACTTTATGATTGGGGAAGGCACCATCTGGAGACCAGGCTTTATGTTCTGAGTCAGTGAAATGGTGAGTAATAGCGCTGCTTTTCCCTTGCCCTGTTTTCATTTTGAATGGGACAAAGTGAGTTTAACAGTAGGAGCAGGTATAGATGGATTGCAATCTATATTGAAGATCACATTACATTATCTTTCTCATCAAACCTATCCTTTCTCCAAACTTCTATTTTCAGTCAAGGGAACTGTTACCTTTTCAGGCAACCAAATTCATAAACTGAGTGTCGTCTTCAACTCCTCATCTTTATTTACCCCACATATCGATGCAGCTACCAAATCTTGCCTCTCTCTATAGCATCAGTCTCTATAGCATCTCTTGCATTTCTATTCTTCTCTCCACCCACCCTAGTTCAGACCCTCATCATTTCTTTCCTGCGGTATTATTGTGTCCTAACTGGTCTCTTGGGCTTAAGTCTCATCTCCAATTCATCATTCACATAGCTGCCAAAATGTTCCTTCTAAAGCACAAGTTCCACCATCTTAAATACCTACTCAATAAATTAAATGGCTCTTTATTATGTCTAGCATCAAATATAAACTCCTATGCTTGGCATTTAAAGCCCTTTACAACCTAGTCCCAGTATTATACATTACTCCTCTTTTGTACTCTATGCTCTCATCAAACTGACTATTTCTCATGCTCTTAAGAACAAACAAAAACAAATAAATGTGCTTATGAGGATAGCGAATAAAGGTATGATACTAGTCATTAAGCAGAACCATATAAAGAGAGAGCAATTGGTTTAAAATAAAAACCTTTTACTGTGGTGAAATCAGGCACAATATGCTTTTGCTTGTTTTTGTATTGTGTATGCAGATTATCTATGTGCATGGAAACATGGTTCTTGTTAAAAAGCTATTTATATTTTTACTATTATATTGGATTGCTGTGTGATCTATTTTTTTTTTCAATTTTAAAAGCAACTTTTAAAAAACAATTCATTTTGCTTGACTAGCCACATATTAAATTAACTGAACAATTAATTACTGACAATTATTATTTACAAGTCTATCCTCTCCTTCAGGACAAAAACCAGAATTACACATACACACGCACACACACACACACACACACACACACACACACATACACACATGCAGGCACACATACACACACACACACACACACACACCCTTGATATATACACATTCCATCACTTTACTCCTAAAAATGAAATGATTTTATACTTCTAAAAATGATATTTCAAAATAAAATACTGTTTATTTTATATCTATTTCATCCTTTTAAATTTCTATTTTTGTTCATGTTTTTTAATGTATATAAAATATTAGGACAAAAATACAGATATAGGGATCAGGATTGGGCCTATGATTTATCTGGCACTAGAAAATCCCAGATGAGTAAACTACCAAGGAAGTTTGATACCTTCTCTGTAAATGATAAAATTAGAGAGTTGGCTATGGCAGTGAGAGGTTAAATGATTTTCCTAGGTCATAGATTCAATATGTGTCAGAGTGGACTTGAACTCAAGTCTTCCTGGCTTGGAAGTAAACTCTCCTTTCAATATACTCTGCTGCCTCTAGTAGAGCTATTAAACATGTAGGAAATATGCATGCATGCATGTGCACACATACATTCATACAAATATACATATACATACACATATGTATGTATATGTATATACAATATAATAAACACATACATATACACATATACACATACTATATATGTTACATGCTGCATAATTTTTTATTGATAAAGAAATGACATTACAAAGTTGAGGCCTTTTCAGTAGGAAACAATTTCTGAAATCATCTTGATTTATTTCTGATCACAATCCTGGGATTTTGATGTATAATAATTTACATATCTCATAATTAAACTATTCCATCAATTTGGGTGGCACTCAGACTTACAATTGTTCCCAGCATAGAAAGCTCAGCTAATGTTAAAATGCTACATGACTGAAAAATGAGTTCATATTTAATGCACCTAAATGGCATGTTCCAGTGTGGACACATAACTTTCAATCAATTATGTTATTTTTTTCTTTGCTAACAACACTGCACATATTAGGTAGATAGAAATAAGATTTTATAGTGTTTTAATGAGATCTTTTTCACATACACTAAATTCAACATAATATGAGAGTTTAAAAATGTAGGTATGAGTTTTCAATAACTTTAAAAATCTGGAAAATGGAAGAGGACCAAAGATGTGATCCTTCAGTAAGAATTGTATTAATCCCAGCATTGGAAAAGAAGGGAAATATTTCTATTTTATATATGAATTTATCTAGGCAATAGTAACTCAGATGAGGATTGGGAATAAACCAGGACCTTTGAAATAGGAGATAAAATAATAGCAACTGATAATGAGTGCCACTGAAAAAGAAACTGATTTTTTAAAAGCTTAGGAAACTCCTTTCTCGGCGCTCTCTCCAGTTCACAGGTCAGCTCCATTCCCTATTGTGCTCAGGGATCAAAACTTCAAGAAGCCCCCTGTATTTTTCAAGGATCCAGTAATTAATCTAGTTTACCAGGCATCAAGTAGATCATCAGAGATCCTCAAATTCCTCCTTCAGTTATTGCTTTAATTCTAAACTCTCTCTGGGGTGACCCAAATTGCCACTGCTGAGATCTAAATAAGCCACTGTCTCCTAAACTCAATACACACAGACTGGGGAAGCAGATTTGTGTAAATATAAAAGTCCTGGTCAAGGTCTCGTTTGTACTTGCTGTCTCTTTATAACCAGAATTATATACACTGAGATAGGGAGCTTTTTAAAGCTATTTGGCAGCTACTCAAAGGCCTCAAACCAAAAACAGAAGAGGGGATGTTGCAGTGCATTTTAATTCCCTTCTGATTTCAAACAAGGTATTTTCTTTGTGGTCCTAGACCCAGTTTACTTCAGGGTATGGGACTAAGAAAGAAAATCTATGACCTTCAGACTGAAGAAATATACTTTGCAGTGTCTTTTCTTTCTCTTCCCAACTCTCTTATTTAGACCATTTGATAGTTTGGTTTATCTTTTGGAACAGTAGCACTTTTCTTTTGGTTTCTAAAATTGGTTCCTACCATTATGACTTCTCCTTTCAATGTCCAAGTTGTTTTTAACTTTTATTTGGCACTCAGTTGCTGCTGAGGGTGTCTGATGTATCTTTGCACTTCTGTCTTCTCTTTGTTATTCCATCCAACAATTATCTGACTGTCTTATTTTCTAATTCTTTATTTTTGGTCAGAGTTGATAATACTGACAATGCTAGATATGGGGTGGAAAGATCTGATGTAAAGCCTTCTCTGTGACTTATGGTTCTTTTTACACTTGCACTGAATTTTCCAATATGCTTCTCCTGTAAGTAATATTTTCACAATAATCTGTGAATGCTTTCCTTTCAAGTCTTCATGAGCATAAAATTTAGCCGAACTTACTATTTATAAACTCTGTTGTATGTATTAGCCCATCACTAAAACAGAAGCTGCCGCAGAGGAAAATAAGGAGGAAGTATCTAAACTATTACTGTTTTGTAAATATATTACAGCTCAGGGAGATAAGATTCTTGATTTTTCTCTAAGCTTTTTCTCCCCATGGGAACTGCCACTGTGAGTATTCTTGTAATTCATGTGGTAGTGGGAGAAACATAAGTAAATTGGACCAGCTTGTAAGGTCAACATGTTAGTGAAAAAGTAGGGCAAATTCTTTATCAACTAAGGCAAAAACAAAAACAAAAATAATGTTAGCTGGGCCTTTTCCTATTTAATAAACTAATCCCTCAATATAAATTAAACCCCTTTGGAAGAAAACTAACATCCTTTCCTCATAGGTGTCAATACATTAACTCCATTAACCACTAATGAGTTAAAAAAAAAGTGTCTATTTAATTCACCTTAAGAAACCACTTGAATAATTTTAAAGAAACTCATTTCAGATGTGGCAAGTTCTGGACTGTTCTGAAATACACTTCTGTTTTTATAACTATCTGTATGACAAAATACATAAATGCATGCATGCCATTAATTAATTAATAATTAATTGTGTTTGGGCCCAGATTTCATTGGTATTGGGAGCTCCTAGTGTACGAACTATCTTCACTGATGCTGACAAGCAATTGCTCTGTAACCTTTGATCTTAGTTCACTGGAAGGTGGGGTGATGCCTATATTTTCATAATTTTTTAGTTGCTATGTTATGGTCAAGACTTTACTTTTAGTTCATCCTGATTCTAAGGTTGTCCCGTTGTACCCTATACCACATAATTTCAGATGTGTTTTTCTGTATGGGATGGAATATGTGGTTTTTGTTGTTTATTTGTTCTGTTTTTTTTATTCTGAATTTAAGAAACACAAAATAAAGTTAGAATTACAATATGCAAAGCAGAAAAAAAGAAGATTCCACAAGAAGCAGAATCTCTTTATTTTCACATCAAGTATATAATAATTTCAACATGTATATTTTAGAGTTGTCTTTCAGGGCTTCTGTTCTCTCCTATGCATTCTTAAAAAATGTTTCAATGATTCTTTTGTCTTTCTTTTTATTTTTTGGGGGTGGGAGGAGTAACTGCAATAATAATACATTATTATTAATTATAATTATTATTATTATAAGATGCCATGTATACTCCCCACTCCCCACCCACCCACTTCCTGAAACTCTGATGTAGTAAGATACCTTTGGCTCTTACGAATGCCTCCAGATACTCACAAAATGTATGTATGAATCCCTTAATTTCTCGCTTATTACTAAGCACACACAGCACCAGAAACTGGGACCGCTTATTAGATTTCTATCAGGAATAATGCCGTAAGAGGTGATCTAGATAATTGTTCTGAACTGGGTCTTTATAATAAAAGGAATACCATAAATTTTCATATAATTTTAAACTTTTCAAAACATTATCACCTATTTTATCTAGTATAATCTAGATTGGGGAGTATACATGACATCTAATAATAATAATATAAGCAATAGCTTATCTTAGGATATGGAAAGAGATAAATGTCAGTGCATCCCTAATTTTTGTGAGACTGATTACAGAGTGAATTTTCAAATGATTACATAAAATCATTATCTCATAATAAAATAGCACATGTGGTTAAAATATAATTCCTAATATAAATACACAATTGTGTAAAATGCAGTGTAATCATTCTTTAAAAAGTAAACATTTAAAATTGGGAATGAGTCTTCATCTGCTTTATGTATGGTGGTATTATCAAAAAGCACGATACATTGCAAATATAATTTTTTCTGGCTCCATGGGGTAATACACTGTGGAGATTTGTTAAGGACATGAATCTTTTTTTTTGTTTTGCTTTTGAAGTTGGACTGAGTAGTATTAAATTCTCATTACTGTCTTAATGGTTACTTGAGATCCTCTGTATTTTCATGGAAAGCATGTAGTTGTTAGGAAACAGACAATTTTATTCAATTAAGAGTTAATTTTTTTAAAGTATGGATAAAAATTCCAAAAGAATGAGTCCTAGGGGATATTATAAAACTTCTATTTAGGGAGTATACAAACATACATACATACATACATACATACATACTTACATACATACATGTGCATATATGTATATGTATGTATGTTATTATTTTAAAAGGAATCTAATATATTTTCCATTAATGGAAGCTTAATTTTTTAGAAATTATACACCTTACTTTTTTCAAAACTACTTCTTGCCATGAGTTTGAACTTTGGAATTATCAAAAGCTTTCTTTAAGTTGTCTGCCAAATCTTGTATTAATAAATATCAAAGGAAGATAAGTGATGAGACAAAGAATTAAAATGGCTATATTATACATATGAAGAAAAATGTACCAGTAATAAAATGAAAGGTTTCCTTAAAGGGTTACTAGAGGGCAAAATCCCATTTCCAAACATTATACAATACATTTTTCAAGACACCTTGTTATAAATGTTGATTAGATAATTCCTTAAAACCTCTAAATTTATTCTGCTAAAGCACATTAAATGTTTGGAAGCTCTTTTGAAGAACCAATATAGCAAAATTGATTATGAATGTCGGAGAAGAGGTGATGAGAATGCTACTTAAAAATCTGGTCATGTTGGAAACAACCAGAGAAATTTATGAGTAAATTCATTAGAATTAGACTTAAGTGTAATCAGTTATTGGAAAATGGGGAAAAAATAGGAAACAAAGCAAAGCAGAGCACATATTTGTGACAATTGGATGTTTGAAATATGGTTCAAAGCAGAAAAAGACACCTAGATATTACTTTGGCAGAGGTACCATTTTATTCATAGGTCAACAGAAGGATTAATTCAGATCGAGTAAAAAGCTGGATGAATGGCTTCAATTTAATGATTGAGGAAAGAGATGAAACTAGAACAACTATAATCTTTCTTATTCATTGGTGCATAATGTGGCATAGTAACTGAAATTGCAGAAGTAATGAAACTAATGTCTGAATATTTTAATAATTGAAAGAGGGTCAGAGAAGACCCAGGAAAAAGGAAAAGGGAAAATATAATCATCTGTCCATTGTGGTTTATTCCAATGTTTCTTGGAATAGAAGTTGGAGCCCTGTGTTTTTAGATCTAGTTCCAAAGATAATTTTCTGTTACCTAAGGAAGCTCTAAACTTTTCTGCATCTATTTCCTCCATTACAAAATGAAGATAAAAATGCATATCCTGAACTCAAACAAGGCCATTCTGGAGATTATACCAGATAAAATAATTGATAGTGCTTTGAAAAGTTTAAAATGATATGAAAATTTGTGGTATTCCTTTTATTATAAAGAGTCAGTTCAGAACAACTATCCAGATCACCTCTTAAGGCATTATTCCTGATAGAAATCTAATAATTGGTCCTAGTTTCTGTTGCTGTATGTGCTTTGTAATAAGCGAGAAATTAAGGGATTCATACATATATTGTGTGAGCATCTGGAGGCATTCATGAGAGCCAAAAGTATCTTACTTACTATATCAGAATTTCAGAAAGTGGGTGGGTGGGGAGTGGGTAGTATACATGGCATCTTACTCTTAGGTTATAAATCAGTAACTTCCTTTACAGAAATATAATCCCATACTAGAATGCTAGAACTGCTTCTAGATACATACTAGATTCTACATGCTAGAACCCCATCTCTGGGGTTCTATATCAGGTACTATTCTCCAAAAATGAAGTTTCTATGCTAAAAAGGACATCTATCCCTTTAGAAAATAGTGCCTTCAATTCATATGCTCTCTGATCTTCTTTCCTGGAGTTCCATTGAATTTACTTAGGTCATTCTATTGTTTAAATGACTTCTGGTGTAATGACATTTACATGCACCTGGACAGTAAGCCTTAATGTTTTCTTGCATCGGTTAAGGCTGATAAATTTTGCTAGCCTTCCTAGTGAGACTTTTTTCAGTGTCTCACAAAAGCCTTAGAGACTTTACAATGATGTCAAGCAACACACACACACACACACACAAAAGTGGGGCAAAGTATCTGGTAAAATGATTTGAAGTGTCCATTTGTCTTCAATTATCATTACAATATGAAATTCTGCTTCAAAAAAATCACCAAAGCCCTTCTTAGTGCATATAGCAAATGATAAGAATATGATTGGTAAAGTGAAAAGCTTTAACCGCTCCTTCCTGGAATCCCCACTAAAAAGATTTTTTAGCTCTTTTATTCTACCAAATCATCACTCATTGCTCTAGCAACCTATTATAACTGAGTTATGAACCTCAGATCATTCAGACACATTGAAAATATGGTGCATTTATAACGCTGAATGCAGATGGGTTGGTGATGAATCCACCTCTGTCTTCTGGTGGTGTCTTTCATCTATTAGCCTCATGGATTAAAAAAAAAATCAAGAAGTAATCTTTCCTAAAGCAGTAATTTTGGCAATAAGACCTCAGCACACAGAGAAAAAAAAATCTATCTTTTTTTTTATACTCAATGTTAATTTATAGAAATATTGCACCTGAGGAGCTATATGCCTATAAGAGGTTATCATTACTCTGGAATCATGACCCAAATAGCTAGAAAAATATTATTATTCTTATTCTTATGTGGTGACTACAGTCATGTGAATTACAAAGACTGTTTCTGTGTTTGATCACAGACTGTGTGAGTATTATGAAAAACTAATGTATAGATGTGGTAGTGGTGGCCCAGTCAAATGGATCTCTGAGACTTTTGGCCTGTATATATTTCTCAAGCTAAGACTAAATGTTTTCCTAGCCATAAATATAATGGAGACCTCCAAATAATGTTCCAAGTGCTCATATGACCATGTTATCAATGACATAATTGATCTTATGTATTCAAAGTTTTGATTGAGAGATTGCACTGAATAGTGGGGAAAGGGCAAGATTTGGAGTAAAGAAGATGTGGGTTGGAGTCCTGACTCTAACTACTAATGCACACTAGATCTTTGACTATAGATGAATCATTTAATCTCTCATAACTCTGAATAGCTCTCTAAGACTCTAAGTTGAAGGTAAGTTGCTGATCTGCAGGTGTCTTTACACTGGGAAATCAAAAGTCAAGACCCAATCATTGACTATGAAAGGAATCTGAATTTATAACATTCAGTCATATTATCCAATCCACTCAAAAGAAGCTGTATAGGATGTAAAAACCTCTCATGGAACTCGGGTTTAGAATGATATTTAAACACACACACATACCTCTACACATACACAGACATACATATACATACATACATATGTGTGTGTTTGTATGTGTGAATGGCACATTGATATGTAAACATGTATATTAAAACCCAAGCATAAACAGGCAGAAATGGTACTTTCCTCTTGGTAAATTTTGAGTGAAATTCAAATGGGTCCATATTTGGCCAACTGCCTTAGCTTTTTGAGGATGTAAGCGCACAATTTCAAGGATAATTGAGTTGGTCTGAAAAGTATGTCTGGAATAATTTCACAATTAATTTAAGCTCTATAGAGAGTCAAGCACAATTTTGTAATTGAGCTGCACTTGACTTTTTTGGAGTGCAGCTCAATTGTGAAACCACACTTGACTTTTACCTTAACTCAATAGCAATCTGATATTTCTCAAAGGCCCCAATATCATTTTAATAAACTGCTACATTATTATGATGGACTGCTAATTTTACTGTTTCAGTTAAAAATAGTCACTTCCCAGATTCCTAACAGTTTTTTCAATTATCCCCTTTTCAAAATCTACTACATTCATATCGTTATCTGCAGACTCATCGATTCTGAGAACCATATTAAACTGATATGTTAAAGGTGGTGAACCTCTCTATTCAACAAAGCCATCTAAGCAGAACTACATTTATGATATTATACAGACAGGAGTAGAAAAGGAAAACAATAGATATGATTAGAGAAGTTAAGCTCATATTAAAAATGTTAGATGATTATTTAAAAACTATTTAGGCAAGTCAGTTTAAGTGATCCAGCAAGCACTATAATCCAAATTCCAAAAATGCTTTCTAGAAAATAATACAGATAAACATTCACTCTTTTAAAATTGTAGTCTGCCATCATGAATATGTTAGGATTTCAAAAAAATCACATAAAACTAGAGTTTTACAAGGAAATGAATAATCTGGGTGAAGAGAGCTCCAAGGATACAATCTTGTAAGGACCTAATTTATTTCTTACCTGCCTACTTAAGTTAAACTCTTAATCCTACAGCAAATAATAGTGTATCAGAGGCCCAGAAAACTCAATAAAAGTAAGTTTTTGATGGAAATAATCACAACAGACCTTATCTGTTATACCCTTTCCTTTCTTAACCTTTCACACAGCCATCTTGAGCACAATGCTTATAGTTCAATTTTAATTCTCAGTACTGCATATTTGATAATACATATTTTGTAAGTACTAGGATTCAAATACAATGTACTTGATCTTCTTCACAATTTATTGTTCTGGGCTATCTTATATCCCCTCCTTGTGGAAGAAATATACTTATTCATATGCAAATAAATGATCATTTTTAGGTACCATAATATTTTAAATCTTATAAAGAAATTTATCACCTGGACAAAGTACAATACCCTCAAATTATAATATATAGTCAGTTTTGGTGTGTGTGTGTGTGTGTGTATGTGTGTGTGTGAGTGTGTGTGTGTGTGTTGGTGTGCATGCCCACTGTGCATTTGATGAGTGGAAGGGAGCAGAGATTAGCCGATGGAGAGGGGGGAGGAGTAAAGGAATATTTGCAGATTGGCAATTGAGATTTAACTAGGTTTGAAGAAAATGTTAACTGAGGACTTCTTAGAAATTAAGTTAAGAATTTTACTTGAGTTATAAAACAATGAGAAAATATTTTTTTAAAAAATTCATAATTAACTTTTTCTATGCACTTGGGCTGTTCCTGATAATATATAAACTGATGAACTTGGAAATAGAACATACATCTCCAAGTTCTTTGGATTTATATTTTTTCTCAAAAAAACCAAAACAAAACAACCTATAAATCTCAGTAGTCATTTCTGCAAACAATTTAATATCATCTGATCCCTTTTATTAGAAATAGACTTTGGAATCCTTTGTTGCTCAACTCAAGGCTTTGGGGATGCAAAAAGTTGCTTTCATGTTCTGCAAATAAACTAAAAATATTTCTTATCTGCCACAAGCATCTAGAGTTGTCTAGCTAACAGTTGTTACACAGCCATAACTATTTATTTCTATTATATGTTTGATGTATTGTATTCATATGCTTTTACTCAGTTCAGCTCAATGCAACCAATATGTATTAACTGTCTAGCAGTTGCAAGGCACTATGATACAAGTTGATAATTCTAATATGAAAAATGAGAAACTTCTTGTCCTTTAGGTACTTCCTATTTTGCATATATTTGCAATGTATTTTCAAATAGTAGGACCTGCCAGGAACAAAGAAGATATTCAGACAAAATGAAATAAGAAATTCTGGAAGGGACAGTGGAGAAATTCCATTTAGCAGGTGGGGTGAAGTAGCTTGAAAAAGCCAATGATTTCAATAGATGGGGATGTGAAATGAGTATTTTCTAGGCCAGGGGGATGGCATGCTTGTATTCGTGGAGAGGTGAAAGCATAGGGACCATATGGGAGATATATCTAGCAGGCCAGTAACTTGAGAAGACAGTAATACAGGTGCTATAATCTGTCAATTTTTAATGGGCACCAAGTCTTTCTGATGATTGAATAGTTAAACAAGCAAATGTACTTAAACATTCAGAGTTGAAAATATCAATAGTATCATTTGGCAACTAGCAACTATTTTTTTAAGCCAAAATCAGAATTATGTACTCATTTGGAAATAAAGATTACCACTCTCCCTCACAAAAGGTTGTATGAGGCACATTAAGTGAGCATCATTTTATTTTTTCCAATGTTCTACCCCACTTACACTCCTAAGTGTAGTGGATTCTATACAGCATAGTTTTATGTTAGAATTCAGTCTTTTTTTTGGGGGGGGGGGTGAGGCCTTATGCAATGGGGTTAAGTGACTTGCCCAGAATCACATAGCTAGTGTCAAGTGTCTGAGGCTGGATTTGAACTCAGGTCCTCCTGACTCCAGGGCTGATGCTCTATTCATTGTACCACCTAGCTGCTACCTAGCTGCCCCCTAGAATTCAGTCTTACTGGGAGTTACATCTCTAAGGCAATAGGGGTTAAGAAGAGCATGAATTATTAATATTTGTAGACAACTCAAAAAAGAAAATTTAGCTATTTGGTTTTTAGCTATTCATTTATAATGCCTTCCCTTAACAATACTGCTGTTGCTAGGATTATTGGTCTGTTTGGCATGCTTTTATCTTTCCCAACCACCCTCAACCACCTGATGCCAAAAACAATAGTTTTACACCCTCTGATATAGGTGCTAATAAACAATGAACTCCCTCCCCCCAAAGAAAAATGGTGGCCAGAAGGAGAAATAGTAGAGAAAGAGAAAAGGAGTCTGTAAAAAAAAAAAAATTTACAAATTGGATAACAAGTCCCCAAATAGAGTTGGCCATATGAATATAATAAAAGCACATTGCTGTATAACCAATGTTTACCATCTCTACAGCTAAAAATGATTTTATGTATTGTAGGGAAGCTCATGGTAAAGTTAACATTCACCATTTCTTACTTCTTTCCTTCTTGGTCTCCTGACTGAACAAAGCTTTATTTCAAACTGAGTCTTATTTTTTTTAGAATAATCGATATCACAGTATTCTGTCAAAATTTATCTAGGTTCTCTCTATTGCTAAAACCAAGAAATATGCTTCATTCAACCAACATTTATCAGACATATATTATGTGCAAAATGGTTTTGCCAAAATCTTTAAGCAATCAATTTCACGGAACACTCACTTCCCAAAGGCCTTAAGCACTACCTGTTGAGACCTCTGGAGACATTCACCTGATCAGTTGCCTAGATATCTTAATGCCATCTACTTCACCAAAAAGCTAAATTACTGCTAATCTTATACCATATAAAGAAGGTAAGTTCACGGAGCTGTATAAAAAAGAAAAAAAAAGATCTGACTCTCTTTTTGACACTATCCTTTTCTTCAGATTATAGCACTAATAAGAGATAGGCAAGTTGTGCAGCCTTTAAGGAACAACATGCAAGATTATGCAATAAGAGTAAAGGGTATTTACAATGAGAGTCTATAAGAGCTGAGCATCTTCTTTGCAAGAAGTCAAGTTGCACTGTGGACAATAATGAATGAATAATGTGGGGAGAGGGAAGAAATGAGGAAATAATTTTCAAATCTTCTTTTCTGAGGCATATAAATAACTTATCTTGATCTTGGATACCACAAATCATTATATCCTATAAAATATCAGTAGACAAAGAGAAGATGATTTCTCTAGGCCTAGTCTTCATATGATTCAAGCAAAGGCACACAGTAACTATTTTCTATCCCTGTGTCTACACATAGGCCATGCCTATCAGTTAGAATAATTATATGACATTACTGTTGATCTAATCAGTTTTACAATAATAATTGCTGATATAGATAAATCTATAGCCCAATTGACTGTTCATAATTACCTGGCGTGATAGGCCTAAATTAGTGACTCCACAATTCCAGAACAGATGAATTCAAAATTCACTAGCAGATCTATAGTTATAATCTTCGACAAGAGAGATAATCATTCCTCATATATTTTGGGTGACAAAAGGAAGATAAATCACATTCCTCAAAATTATCGTAGTCATAACAAGCATTTGTTAACACTTAGAAAATGCTTGGCATATTATATAATCACTATTTGGATAAGCTTCTTAGAATTTCTTATGAATAATGCACATATTCCCTTTTCCTTGTTGCCCTAGTATTGCTTGATGTATTGATAAATAGTCTTTGGCCTAGTATAACTCTCTTGGTTCTATGGCAGTCTCCTGTAATAAAGGCTCTGATTATATGCATAAACACCCCGAAAAACGACTAAGTCTCTTATGTTTGTATGGTAGAGAAAAGGAGTCTTTACCCTGGGGTCCATGACCTTTTTTTTTGTTTGTTTTTAATTTTAATTGTTGTTTAATTTTTTTTTTTTAGGCAATTGAGGTTAAATGACTTGTCCAGGGTCACACAGCTAGTAAATGTCAAGTGTTTGGTCTGAGGCCAAATTTGAACTCAGGTCCTACTGATTTCAGGGCCAGTGTGCTATCCACTGTACCACCTAGCTGCCTCAATTGTTGTTTAATTTTTAAAAACAAAGAACAAAACTGGCTTTCTTTGTAATCATATGTAATTCATTTTATGCCTTTGTAATCATATGTATTTTATGTAATCATATGTAATTCATTTAAAAAATGTCACTCTTTTTGAGAAGGGGTACATAAGCTTTACCATTCTGCCAAAGGAGTCCATGATACAAAAAAGGTTAAGAACCATTTGAACAAGAGCCTGTTTGGCTATTATGGCTCTCTCTTTCTCTCTGTGTCTCTGTCTTTGCAATCTCTGTCTCTCTTTTTGTCTCTTTTTGCTCTCCTCTTCCACAGGTACAGCCATGTATAAGCATATATGTGATTATGTATGTGTGTGTATGTGTGTGTGTGTGTGTGTGTGTGTGTATTTGATAGCAATAAATTGACACTAGATTGAACATAATGATTACATCAGATTTAAGTTTTCTAAGCTTGTCTTTATATTCCCAGCACATAGTCTAGTGTCTGCTACATAGTAGGTGTTTCTTTAAATGTCGATTATACCATGCTGTGTTATGTTTTAGAGATATTTACCTCACCTCCGAAATGCATTTTGAGTTCCCTAGCTTCCCCCAAAGTCATGCTGAACTGAAACGATTTTTGTTCTCTTGTTCATTGTTAGTATACTGCTGAGATAACAGAATTCAGTAAATACTTTCAGCTCAGTATGTCCAATAAAGTTCTTTGACTGTGAGTAGGATTTCTCTGGTGTGTGACCTCTGTCTTGTGCTGGTTGACTGTTAATCCATATTGCTTACTCAGTAAAGTCCTGTTTGTGGGTACTGGCAAGCCATCATATCCATGTGGATACCTGACAAATACCACTTGATAATGTTGATCATTGCAGTGTTAAAATTATAATTAAATTCATGGTTTCTTATGTGTCTGACTACAGGTCACAAATAGCAGTAAGCAATTTTCTGCTGTATGTCTTAAAAAGATTTTTCTTTTTAAAGAAGCTGTACTACTTTTGAAAGAGAAGAAATTTCCCTTGTGGCCAGAAGAGTATTGTAATAGAGGCTGGCATATTTCTTGGTGAAACTTCATTGCATTTCTAGAGGAGTGGGGTGCTTGGAGGGAGGCTGGATAGAACTGTGTTTATCACAATGGATACTTTCACAACTACGCCAATGGGAAACAGTCATGAACTTGAAAATGACTATACTTATAACTAAAGAGATAATTATAGTGGTACATAATCAAATCAATTCAAATCATACATTTGGGAAAGAAGAAAGAATATTATGAGATAAAAGTTACAATTTGGAGGTTTTCTTGAAGCTGATAGAAAAATTTACTCATCATTTTAGTAACCAATGTTTCCCATATGATTCCATTACTTTGATAAATATAAACTATTATAATGATTTAAACTATTATTAATAATAATGAGTGAAAAAAATTCTTCATTTACATTGAGACTAGTGACACTCACTAGATATAAATGTTTAGTGATATAATCATGTTTTTCTTTGTTTAGTTTAGGTAATTCTAAACCATTCCCGCTTAGTCTTTTTTTTTTTCACACTCCCTTTCAATTGTTAATATTGTAGTTAAGATATACTGTACATTGTGGAAGTGCTATTTGTAGCATAAATTACCTTAAGTTCCAGTTCTCCTTCCTCCTACCTTTGCTCCATTTTCTCATCTTTCTAATGTTTCAGTGGAGAAGAGGTAAGAATGAAATTTAGCATCACCCAAATTGCTGCTCAGTAACAGGGCTATTTTCTTGAGTCTAGAAATCAATATGAATGGGATACTCTCCATCCATTAGTAGGCATTCTCTTCATAAAAGGAAAATGTTTCTTTACTGACTGAAGGTACTGGGACAATGGTGGTAGTGATTTAAAAAAAATCCAGATTGATGATTTCATCTGTCTCACACAAGGAGATTAGTAATTCACCTATAATTTATAGTCAGACAGCTGTCTGGCATGTTGAAAAGTAAAGCAATTTCCCATCAGTCAGGGGTAGAACTTGAACCCAGGTCTTCCTGAATCCAAGACTGGCCCTGTGTTCACTTACTTCATCATGCTATCTCTCATAGAAAGGGATAAGTGGCTCAAAAATTTTAGGAAACTTTATTTAATTTCAATAGAAATTTCTAAGTATGATTGTTCCTAACACAACTTTTAAAGTACATTCTTTTCACTGGCTTGAAAAAGAAATTCTCTCTTTTTTTCTTTATAGTTACATTTCCTTTATGTCAAGACTAAATTACCTTTGTTTCACATTGTCATCCCCACCATCCCTGCCACCATTGTGATGTTTCAGTTGATTTCTTTTTACTTATGATGGTTTTACTCACACTAAATGCTAACACATAAGTACTGGAAATCAGGTTAAGTAGCTCTACCAAGATAATATTCAACTGAATGGTTTGCCAAGTTTTGTTTCTCTACATCAGGTCTTTCATCACCATACCATATTTCTAATGTTGTGATCAATTCAAATTTCTAGTTTAACATACATAACCACACTCTTAGGTTTGTTTTTCTGACTTGTTTTAGAAAAGTAACTAGAATTTATATAACACCTGCTATGCACTAGTATTGTACTAAAGACTTTACATTTGATCCTCACAACAATCCTAGGTGGTGGGTGCTTTATTATATGCATTTTTACAGTTAAAGAAATTGAAGCTAATGGAGGTTCAGTGACTTACCCTAGGTCACACAGCTAGTAAATATCTGAAGTTGGATGTGAACTCAAGGCTTGCTGACTTCAGGTCCAGTGCTCTATCCACTGTGACTCTTAAGAGTATCATAAGATTTTCCAAAGAGCTTTACATATTTTAATTCAATATCACCAGTGAAGTAGGTAATATTATTTTCATCATTTTACAGATATGAAAACCAAGAATGAGAGAAATTAAACCATTTGCCCAGGGTCACAGAGACATTAAATCTGAAGACAGATTTCAATTTACATCTTGATTCTGGTTCCAGGTTTCACACTTGGTTTATTATGTCATTTAGTTGATTTTTATTTCCTATTAGTCAGCTAATTCTTTGAAGTAAGGGACTATGTCTACTCCTAAGTACATATTCAAATTGTCTACCACAGGGTCATGTTCAATGCATCACTGATAGGCAAACATTTTCTCAAAGAACCAAAATGCCAAATGCTTATTTCTGATGTCTTCCACAAAACATGGAAGATTGGGCTTAGATTGTTATAATCCAACCATGGCTCAGATTCTTAAAATCTAGCCACATGCTCAGATTCTTACAATCTAGCCAATAGCTCACTAACATTCAGACTCCTTAAGAGTCTGCCCAATATGACGGATGTTCTAATAAATCTTATCTTTGGTTGAAAGAAGATGTGGGTCAAATTCTTTCGGGCAGGACCCGGGTATTGTGATTTTGGGGTCCCAGAACCCTTAAACTCCTAAATCTCAACATTTTAGTGGTCCATACAGGGAAACCGCCTAACCCCAAGTTCTTCTCCAGCTAAGACTGGAAGGTATGTTGGCCTTCCCCACCCCCCTTTTTCTTGCTCTGCAGTTGGAGTCGCTCTCCAAGCACCAAGGTTTGGAAGTGCTTTTCGGGCAGACAGTTATGAGGCTGTTTCACACTTGGCCTGACCCTCTCAGGCTCTTGGTGGATTGGTTCAAGGCCACAGACCTGGGTACACCTTCTGCAGGGTAGAGGACAAGGACGGACTCCCTATCTGGAAGTGTATGCCCAATTCTGTCAGTTCTCTCAGCACTAGAGAATTGGAAAAACTGCAGTTGCTTTTTGGTTTCCTGAGGCTTACTTACTCCTTCCCTCTACACCCCTGAATCCTCCTTCATGGAGGTTATGGGGAGAAGTTAGAACAGCTAAAAACATTAGCGGATTCTGGAATTTTTGTGATCAATCATTAAGGAGTGTTTCAAAACTCTGTACAACCTGGTCACTCCCTTTCCTTGAGTCAAGAGGGTATCTGTTAACCCCTCTCATAGGAGAAGAGAGTTTCACCCTTTCCCCCTCATCTTTGATTTTGCCCTCCCCCCATCTGGGGAAAAGGAGGGGGGGAGGGGCAGCAGCTACAGCATGGGCCCCACTGGCAATGACTTTGGGCCTGAGGGCAACCTTTGCCTGAAAGCATCAACCAGGTTCAGCACATCCAGCTCAAGGTAAAGAAGCTGGCCTCTGAACTTGGATTTGTGTCTTCCAGACTACAGGCCATTCAACTATATTTGGTAGCAAACAGTGGGTACCAGACAATGTACCGCCATCATTCCCTGGATGAAGCCTGTGCTCAGTTCCAGTCAACCTCCTTTTTGGGACCCCCTTGAGGCAGGGACAGCTCTATGCCCCTTGCTAGCAAGAAGCAGTTTCAGAAGCCAAGACCTTTGCCCCTTACCCCAAAGAATTTGGGTCCCATTTGTTTGAGGGGGGAATAATGAGAATGGGAGCCAGACCCTAAAAAGGAATGGACTTGCCCACATGGTCAAATCTCTGGCTTTTGCTTGAGGCTATAATCCCATCAATTGGCCTTTCACTGCGGCTACACCCAATTTCCCAACTCTGTCTATAGCCCCTGGCCATTTCCCACCCTTAATCCTAGCTAGGCTAGGTCCTGGTCTAGATCCCAGGAGTTCTGTTCACTCCAATTTATTGGCCACTCCCATTCAGATCCTCCTTAGACTCCTCTCTCCAGTCACCCCAAACTACTTGGCTACTTCTAGATCCCTCCCACAGTCTTTCTGTATATAAGGTTCATCTTGTCTCTATTAAGATGCTTAGATACTTATAATCTAACCATAACTCAGATTCTTAACATCTAGCCACGTGCTCAGATTCTTACAATCTAGCCTACAGCTCACTAACATTCAGACTCCTTAAGAGTCTGCCCAATGTGATGGATGTTCTAATAAACCTTGTATTTGGATGAAAAAAAAAAAGAAATATGGAAGATTGGAAATAACTTAGAATATTCTGCTAGAGTTGGCAAATTGGACCAGTGTATATACAGGGTGTTGTGAAAGTCAGTGTAGTTTTAAGCTTTTATAGCTTAAATAACGCTTTTAAGTAAAGCTTAAATAAAGACTTAATAGCTTAAAATTGCACTGACTTTTGGATTGTACACAAAAGTTGTACAAAATTTCTTACTTTTTGTTAGTAGGCACTGATTTTATAGAGGGACTATAAGATTTGCTGACTATGATGTTAGAAATAAAAAAAAATCCCTTCCCACTGCAGATGTGAGGCATGTTGAGAGAACTTTGTTACTTTCTGCATTTTCAGAAGTTTACAGTGAAATCTAATACCACTGTTCCATTTAATGACACAATGAAAATGAATGTTAAAGGAACTTTTGTGAAGCCTACCTTTATCCACACTAATAAAAACAAATATTTGACTGTGAATAACTCAATTGATTCCTACTTATCCATGGCAAAAAGAGGTAAGGGGAAAGCAAGAAGCAGAGTCATTATCAATTAACCTAATAGATTTAATCTCTTCACTCAGCAGCAGCTTTTGAAACATCTTCAAAGAAGTAGCAAAGCTACTTGCCATTTTCTGTTGCAGTTTTCAAATTGTAAATTAGCCAAAACACAAGGAGAATGAAAACAAAAGCAAAACAAACAAACAAAAAAAAGAGTGCCTAAATAATTTGGCCTTCACCACTCCAGGTAAGACTGTATGGTATTTGTAGTCTGTTTCCCAGCACCTTCAAATTCACTACAAGGGGTTATTTACTTTGAGGATACTTGTGCTTTTAACTCCTTTGCAAAAGCTAGAGAGGAAAAATCCACAAAGTGGCACAATGACCATTTAAACGAATGGAATATCTGGCCTCCTCCATTACCCAAATAGATGAACTCAGGTTTTCTCTTCCAAAACCCCCTTCAGGTTGATTTCACTCTTTCCTTGCACCTTATAAACTTCTAAATAATTATTAAGGATTTAAAATTAATATGCTTTCCAACCCCAAACCTCCCTCTACTCTCAAATTCAACCATATTAATAATTAATTTGCCTTACAGAGTAATGACTAGATCTAAGTGACATAGAAATTCCTTTCCTGGTTGCCCCCATCTTCTAGTTTCTTCCTTCTCTAACTCCCTCATATTTAACTACTAGATATCGATTTTGTATTTATTGTGTATATGTTTATATGTGTACTTGTTGTCCCACCCTTAACTCCCAATAGAATGTAAATTTCTTGAACATAGGATTATTTCATGTTCTGTCTTTGTATACCCATTGCATGGCATGGTTCTTATGATATAAGTATGTTATAAATATTAATAGATTATTATGTAAATATTTGTTGGTTATTAAAGGAAGAAGAAAGGAAACAAGCATTTATTAGGTGCTTACAATGTGCCAGACTAAATACTTCATAAATAGTATCTCTTTTGAGCCTCACAACAACACCTTGATATAGTTTCCATTATTATCCTTCTTTTCAGTAGAGGAAACTGAGGCAGATAGCGGTTAAGTGACTTACCCAGGGTTACATAACTAGTAAGTGTATGAACACAGTCTGTTAGATGTTGAATATGAAACACCCAGGGATGATAGTGATGTACACTTTTCAATTATGATGATGTTTAGGCCTTTCAGTCATGTCCAACTCTTTGTGACCCTATTTAGTGTTTTCTTGGCAAAGATACTGGAGTGGTTTGCCATTTCTTTCTCCACCTTATGTTACAGATGAAGAAACTGGGGAAAACAGGGTTAAGTGACTTTCCCAAGGTCACATAGCTAGCAAGTGTCTAAGACCAGATTTGAATTCAAGTCTATCTGGTTTCAGGCTCAGCACTCTATATACTATACTATCTAGCTGTCTTTATACTTTTTAATCCTTTTTTTTTTTGCAAATGCACATATTTTTAGTGCTATAAAATCCTACTTTCCATGGCATGTAGTCAGAAGTTAAGTGGTAGGTGTTTTGAATAAGGACACAAAGTATCAAAGACTAGCACATGCTGATATATGGATGATGATGATAATGATAAAGATGATGATGATGATGATAATTTATATAACCCTTTCATTTCTTCAAAGTGTTTTACATATGTTATCTAATCTGAATCTTACAAAAACTATAAGGTTAGTATGAGAGTCATTATTATATCCATTTTACAGATGGAGAAACTGAAGCAAAAGGAGTAACATGACCATAGTTACAAAGCTTTCACCATCTGTGAAAAGGTATAATTGTCAGAGAGGCAGCATTTGAATGCAGGTCTTTCAAGGTGCTTTTGAGGAAGTGAGAGAGTGGAAGTGAATACAGGGTTTTATATCTTTTTTTCCAACCTTGCCTAGGTCATGCAAATATCTTGTCCCAGATTTGTTAGCTTACAATGCAATTTGAAGTAACTGCAAATCTAATCACAATGTGAAGTTTGAAACAAAACTTGAATTCTCTATGTTTTATCTGAGTAAAGTAATTCATTAGGAGGCCCATTATGTCAAGATTACCATGGCACTATCATTTGTTTCTTTCTGAGAAATGCAATATTATAGATATCAAGGAAACTAATTAGGCCAGAGAACAAAGAATTTTTTTTTCTTTTTTAACTCTAAATGGTATTTTATCTATATGGTGGTGTCATGAATTATATCCAGTAGAAAACTGATGGTTTCTTACAAAGCATGTGGCAAACAATCTCATATGACAAAATAATACTTTTCCAAAATGTGGATATTGTCACAAAAGAAGTTTTTTTAACCTAATATATGCTTGACAATATGTTTAAAACAGCTGCTTGACCACAAATGTAGGTTTAAAGTACTGTGTGTAGACATTACAGATTAGACAAATGTCTGAACATTTTCTTATGTAATACATTTTTCCATTTATTTGCTTTTCATCATCTAGAAGTTCATTTTATAGCATAGTATATTGAAAAAAAAGTACTGGGCTAGGTGTCAGAAGACTATGGATCTAGCATTGGGTCCGCCATTTACCTACATGCCCTGAGTATGACCTTCAAGGAACTTCTCTGACCCTCAGTTTCTTCATCTGTGAAAATGTATAATTATATTTGCTTCGCTTACTTCATAGAGTCATAATAAAAATTAAGTGAGATAAGATATAGGACAGAATTTTGTACATTTTAAAGAACTAGACAAATGTAAATTTCTATTACTATCTCACGAAGAAAAGAAGATAGTCATGGATACATTTTCTTCTTACAAGATCAGCTTAAAAAATATAGGCAAATGAACATAAGCCTATAAAGTGGGAGTACTATATGTACTTTTCTTTATATCCTCTGGAATCATCAGTGTGAGTTTACCTACAAGAGGGAAAAGAGGGGATTCAGAACTGGCTATGAGTTGTGTGTGCCAGTTTTTAAGATGGAAAAAGGGAAACTAACTAAGATGATTAAAGATTTGCCAGACATGTCATATTTGGAACGACTCAAGAAGTTTGGCATATTTAGTTTGTAGAAAAGAAGACTTAGGCTTTCCTTAATTAGCCAAAATGATAGAACTACATCCAAGGAATGGAAGTTAGAGATAAGTAGATTTCACCTCAATTAAAAAAATACTTTTTAATAACTAGAGCTTTTTAGATGCTCAGTGGTTGGCCTTAGAGGTAACTCCTTGTCATTGGGAGTATATGAGCGGTGATACTATGACCATTTATAAGGGCTGTTGTAGAAAAAAAAAATTATTCCTGAGATGAGGTGGAAGAATTTAAAGATTATTAAGGTACTTGTCAGTTCTAAAAATCTATGATTCCACAGGAAGCTCAGTTCTCCAAATAGCTGAGATGTCAAGCCCTTGACACAACTGCATGGGGCAGGAGAGGAAAGTAATGGTAGTACAGTAGAGACATCTCCCTTCTGCAATTGTTGTACTTCTGGCAGAGTCTCTCTCCCATAGTGCATTTATAAAGTGGGTGTATGTGGCCTCTTTTTTGTCTTGTCATTTGACTATTGGGAAATTATCTCTAGATTTATTTCATTTTTTTCTAATAGACAAGAAAGTATAGGAGATTAACCTATTTCAATGAAGAAAACTAGAAGAACAAAATAATTGTAAGATTATAAGATTTTTCAAAAGGCTAAATTTCCATTTCTAGTAGAAAGTGGGGTTGATCAGAGGCTAAGTTTGTTTCTTTGTTTGGTGGTACCTGGGAAAAGGTTAGCTGGGGGATAACCTCCTTTTTTTTCTTGAACTAGAGTATGACCTGAGTAATGGACTAGTCTAAGGAAGATGGGTAGGGGGGTTGACTGCTAACCACCAACCAAAAGTTCCTCTTCCCCAGTACACTTTCTGGTTACCAAAGGTACCGCCTGGAAGAAAGGACATCTGGCATAGGATTAAGAAAATCTGGAGAAGCTAACTAGTCAGGTGACCTGACTTGTCCAATAGAATTATGTTGAAAACAAATTTCTGTCATTTTTCCAGTTTCTCTTTCTGTTATAAGAACCATCTCTGTAAATCACTCCTTGTCTCTGACCTCTGAGGAGTCAGGTGATCTGGTTTGGTATGCAAATGCTAGCTTTGCAAATTAAATCATAGATGGTTTGCTAACTTGGTCCTCAGTTTCCTTTTTATTTTAGATAATCAATTTTAACCGAGGTTAGATGACTTGTTTAGGGTTCCACAAGGCAGTAGGTGTCAGAGGTCAGATTTAAAACTGAATCTTCCTTGCTAGGATGCCAGTTCTCTCTTCAGGATACAATGATGCCTCTCAGTATTTTAAAGTTAAATGAGCCCTTAATGACATTCACTTTAATGAGGATGGTGTGGAAAGACAGAGTTGTTGAGAGAAAAGATTATCTATTCCAGAGGGAAGGCAGAAATTAGAACCATTTAGCAAGAATCCATTGTAATGGAAATAGTGCTGGATCCAAAGGCAAGAGAGATATGTTTGAACCCTAATTTCAAGACTGTAGGACTCTTGGTAAGTCATTTTATTTTTCTCAGTCATAGTTTCTTTATCTGTAAAGTGGGCACAACTGCCTACCTCACAAAGCTATGATAATAAAGAAAGCCCTCATAGAACTTAAAAGCACTATAGAAACTTGAGATTATAGTAAGAGATACTCAAAGAAAATATCTTGAGGCCAGAACTTCTGTCACTTTCTAAGTCCTCGCTCATTGGAAATAATATAGTCATAGGAAAAATTGCAGGGTATAATGCTTTGCACAGTACCTGGCAGATTGTAGGTGTTTAATAAATGTGTATTGTCTGACTGACTGAGGATCTCTTCCAGTTAATATTTCATTCCATTGCCAGAATAAACATTCTAATATACATAATTAATTTCACTGCAAAACAAAAACAAAATGAAAAACAAGATAAACAAACAGTAACTACACATGGGAAGGAAACAAAAAAAAATTCTTCAGTTACACTACTTCAGTGACCACAAAGACTTCTTAAACTGGCATTCAATACTCACTATAACCTGTTAACAACCTCAGTTAAAACCCCCACCTCCTATAAGAAGACTTTCCTAAACTCTCTTACTTCAAGTTCCTTCCCTGTGCTAATTATTACATATCTATTCTGTCTATAGTTTGATTTGCATATATTTGTTTACATGTTGTTTCACCCATTAGACTGTAAGTTCCATGAGGGCAGGGACTGTCTTTTGCCTCTTTTTGTATGATTAGAGCTTAGCACAGTGCTTGGCACACTGTAAGTACTTAATAAATATTTATTGAATTGAATTTGATTGAATTTTCAGCCTTGTCCCTCCAATACTCCTTTCACATACTCTAAGTCCAAGTCAAATTGAACTAATTTCTGTTTTACCAACACATCTTTATTTTCCCTCCTCTGCACTGTTATTCATATTCTTCTCTAGGTCAAGTTTGCCTTCAAACTGAATATCTAACAATAGAAGTTCATTTCCTTCAAGATAAATCTCAAATACTACCTCCTCTATGAAGTTTTCCCTTTGCAGTATGGTTATGTGTTTGCTTATCAAGTCACCCATTATACAGTAACTTGTTTCACTCACTTAAAGTCAATTCCACCCACCTGGCATTATTGGTCCTCTTTGAGAACAAAGGATGAACAACAAATAACAACAACAACAACTTGCTTGAGGGCAGCAGGTGATCTGATCTATCTATCTATGTATCTATCTTTGTATCTATATATCTATCTATCTATCTATCTATCTATCTATCTTTCTATGTCATCTATCTATAATTCATTCCCCATAAAAGCATAACACAAGAACCTGCACAGAGTAGGTACTATTATTTATTATTTGTTTGTTTGTTTGTTTGTTTGTTTGTTATACTTGTCCTTTCATTGAGTATAGTGTACTCACGTTAAGGAAGCTTCCATTACCAAAGCAGATGGATCCATGCTTTGCAATGTACAGCACTTGCAATACTGACAGATTAAGTAACCTTGCCATGGGTGGTCACAGGGCCAAAAACAGTATGTGTCTGAAGCCATATTTGAGTTCAAGTCTTCTCTACTTGAAGAGCTGTCTCTACCAGCTACCCCACCATTGCCTCTGATATTAAGTACTTAATAAATGATTATTCTTGATGGAGCAGATTCTAGTGCAATTGAGAAAAGCTATAGTCAGAACTTAAGTTTTTCCTATAGAGGCAAAAGTGGTCTCAAAGAAGGAAGTAATTGTAAATGCCTAAGATTTATCAGATTGGAAAGGAAAGTTCTAAATCTCTCTTCTCTGATAAATTATAATAGCTCATTAAAAGTAATTTATGCCACAGTAGGTGCCATAAACTGCAGGGCTAAGTTTAAACTGAACCCCTGCTGTAGTGTGAAGAGCTCTGGGAGGCTTCACATATTAAGGGAAGCCCAAGATAGCAGGCCAAGATTAAGAGAAATCCCAAGTGGTAATCAATCAAACAACATTTATTAAGTGCCTACTATATACCAAGTACTATATTAACCTTTGGTAATAGAAACAAACCACTGGAAGGGAGTAAGGGGCATCTTAAAATTACTACTTTTAGATTATGTACTTATTTCTAAAGGGTATATGTTCCTTGATATTCATAACTTTCATAGTTTTATTTGAGTTTATTTTGCTTAATTAAAAAAATGGCTGAATTGTGGGGATGTGCTTTTGTTCAACAGTTATTAGAGAGGACATTACTTGCAAGCACTTTGGACACTGCAGAGTGCCATCTAAGAATGACTATGTTGAGTCACAGAAAAGTAACTCTCAAGTGCTATAAGGCACCTGTTTATAGAACTGGTTTATTATAGTAACAATAACAACATATTTTCTCACAAAATTGGGAGAACTCATAATTGGTCTTGCACATTGAAAAGATGGGTGATTTAAAGGAAAGCAGAAAACACAGATTATTAAATCTGAAACTACATCTGAAAATGATTAGTTTCCTTCCATATCCAATTATTTTCTCAGGTTTCATCCTCCAAGTAAGTACCCACTGTGCACAGAAATTAGTATTATATACTTGTGCATATGTTCCATATGTTGATATGAACTCTAATAGTCATTGAGAAAAACCAAACCTTCCAAATTATTTGTACTTGGAAAGACTGTACTAGGAAAAATACCATGAGTTAAGACCAGAGCAAACCAATTTTTAATTTTCCTACTTTTCCTGGGATTTTCTGAAATGAAATCTTGCCTTTTCTGCTTTGTATGCAGCAACCCACACAGATTCCAGTGTTTTATGGCACATTCCACATGTTTATCTAACCTATTGTTTATCATAAAAACTATTAATGCTGATGACCAGCAGGACTGCATAATCTCAATGTTTCTGTGTATCTACTAATATTAATTCTTGCAGGACATTGGGGACTGGTACAAGCAGGTTTATGGGTCTGCTGCCATGATTGCATTAAATAAAAATGAAGACAATTAGCTTTACTCATGTTTAAGATTTGGAGGCATTAAAACTCCAGTACACTTTCCTCCCCATGAATTTACATCAAATTAACATCATTTTTATTCAGAGGCATCCTGACTTGAGAAGGTCATTTGGAGAAGCCAATTGTTTTGAAATTGGGATTGTTGTTCAAATCAACATTGGAATCAATATTTTTTTCTTTAAATTGGTCCATTTTGTCTTTAAACTATTATGTTAAATAGATATTCCATACCATCACCATTCTTCTTATTCATAAATTAAAAACTCTAAAGTCATTTTTGGTAGTGTATTCAAAGAAGAGTCTTTAAATGACTCAGCCGTCATAGAAATATAATTCAGTATTCTATGATTGATTCACATCAACAATACAACTGACAACATGAAAGTTATTTGGTGAATAAGAGCAGTGACCACATGTCCATTATCAGAATTGATAGTATGAAGCTGAGCCAAATGAAAGTGATACTGCTGACGTCAGGTGTCACTTTATGTCAGAGTAGATTGTACCTCCCCTTGTTACCTGACACAGCTAGAGCTGATGTCTCTTGCCTATTTTGATGTACCATGCTTTTTAAAAATGCTTTCTTTGTAGTCAGAAGTCAACATCAGTTTGCACAGTGGATGCCTGTCTTGAATTTTAAGACACTGGCTGTACCTTGTTAGCCACAAGTAAAAAATATTACAAATACAACATAGTACCCTTAACTCGTCTTGGATAGTGCTTGATACTTTGTACGTGTAAAGGTTCAGTGGTGATGAAATTGGCAGAAAATGAAACTGTTTTTCCATCTAATATGGTCTTATAAACTTTTTCCTGAAAGAAAATGATTTCCAGTAGTAGGGAGACCTCTCACTAGCCTTATGGTATGTAGGCTTACCACTCTATTTAGGTTCAGGAAAGAATGATTTCTTATTTTCTTAATGTTTAATCTGTTGAAGCCTGAAACATGCTATCTATCAGATGATACTCAAGAGAGTTACAAAAAGTTGCACTTTTGCTCATGTATTGTAACTCAGCATCATATACTGAATTAGCTGCCTAAGTCCACTACCCACTTAAAGAGACATAATATATTCAACATTACAATGTATTTAAATCAAAAGGGCATTAACTTTATTCTCCTTCCTCCCTAAGATGACCTGACTAAGAAAAATAAAACCATACTGGAAAGAGGGTGTGATGTTTTTAAAAGTAATCTTATCTCCATGCTGGTAGTTAAAGAGCTAAGCTGACAGATTTCTTTTCCAATTTTCTAGGCTTGTAGATTTTCTTCAACATTCATTTTGAGCTGTATATCTTTTGTACAGTGAGTATTATTTAGTTTCTCCAAAGGGAATTTATGTAATAATTTAACTGATTCTTGCTTTTGCTCACTTAGCTAGCTTGGATCAGTGGATTACAGAGATCTTAGGCCTAAGACTGGATGAAAGTCTGTTTATGTTTGAGCACACTGATGATGGATTATTATGCAGAAGCAAAAGCAAAAGAAGAAATGTAGGTTTGATGTAATCAACAAACTTTAGATAACTAGTGCATATTTTAAAAGGCCATAAATTCCCTTTAAAACTTTTTATGGGCACATTTCAGTGAAGATTATTCATGTAAAAATCTTCAATTAGTTGAAGGTCAAAAGATTGAATATTTAATCAAACCACCCCTAATATCACATACTTGAAAGCAAAATGAAAAAGAAAATTAAAAAAAATCTTTAAATTTTCCGCTATTTTTAATGCTCAATACCTTTGCTTATTTCTACAAAACATGTCTATGTTAGAACAGTTTTGCTGCTCACTAAGAACTCCATTAGAATGTAGAAAGCTGAAATTCAAACCAGTTGATTTTCTAGTGAATTTGACACCTTTAGGGCAAGGGCCAAGTTATATACATTTTCTGAATCTGCTATGATATTTAGCACAATTCCTGACACATAGTGGATAGTTGTTTTGATAAATATTTGCTGATCTGAATTAAACTACTACAGAAAAATAGCTAGAATAGGCAGATTGGGCTTTGTCCCAAGGCACTGACATTGGACTGCAGAGGCTGTTTCCTTCTTTTGGTCATCTGAAGACTGGTATCTTCATGTCTTGTACTTTTGAGTCATCTCTTAGCCTGTGCCATATGTTTTAACCCTACTTTTTTGCCTCCCTATTGACCAACATCTATCACTATAGTGTCCTTCTCCTAGCACCTGGCCATCCTTAACAGCCTCTGTAAAAAAATGTAGGCTAGACTCTTTTGAGGTGTGTCACCTTCTTGACTGGTCCAACTGCAACTATGGTTATACTACCTTCTGTGCACCTCTGCACTATCTTCCCTCCCCATCAGTTGTTTTTGTCACAGATGAAAGCATTCTTAGTCATTCCTTTAGTGGTATGATTTATGAGACAGGTAAATTGAGATCTACCCTGAATAAAACAATACAATAAAACATAATAAAAAAAGAAATTCTGTGAAAAATCAGTTAGTTTATATCACAAGGATTAGTTGTAGGTCCCTTGTCTTGACAGTAACATTACAAAAAGAGTTCTATAAGACTACAATTCATTTTTGAGGTTATCTGTAGATTTCAATTACTCATATTTCTTATACCCTGTTATTACAAGATAACATTATTATCCACTTACTGCCAATCAGAAAAATCCAACCACCAAAAGAAAAAAAAATACACAGACATTTCAAACTCCTTCCCAGAGACTGCAAAGCTATGAAAAAATGGAAAGTAAGGATTTTAAAAAATACTTGTAACAACTTAGATCAAACTTCTTAGAGCCCAAACATTTTCTGAAATAGATTAACATTTGAGGAGAAAGGTTGAGACCTATTTTATCACAGTACGTTTACTTATCTATGCTCCCATTTAATTTAAAGCTTACATAACCAACTGGGCCAACTTAGTCTCACTATAACAAGATAGTAAAGGAAGTACATCTTGGCAATTTAAGTTCCTCTCTATATGAATATCCTCATTTATTGCCTTTCGGCAATACCGATTTCACCTCTATGTAATGATTTGACCACTTTTCTTCTTCAAATGCATGTTCTAAGCTCTTCTTTCTTGAAAAATCAAATTTTTCTTTGCTTAAACCTTCTCTAGAGTAGTTTGAGATGTCATGGATTGTCAATTTTTAATCTCTTTTCCTAACTTCCCATTTTCTCTTCTAATCTGTGATCAAAGGATAACAAGTGATAATGGCAATATTGTGCAATGCAATGACGGAACACTTATAATAGTACCAAAAGGAATCCAGTTTTGTCTAGGAACTTACTACAAAAAGTCTACACCCTTTTAACATTCATGCAAGCATTTCTTTTGTAATTAATATGACTTAAAATCATTTTTAAGAGCAGTTTGTTTATAACCTGGGATAATTCTTCTCCTAAAATTTTATTTTAAATAGATTTTCATAGTATGGGACACACACACACACATCTTAATTATTTGTTAGGCATCACTCTATTTTTCTATTTATTCATTCCATAAATGCTTAGAGATCCTACTATTTCTGTGTTAGTGCAGGGATGGGAGACACAAAGAAGAAAATAAACAATAATCCCTTTCTTCAAGAAATTAGCATAGGAGATAAGATATATCACTATATTACAGTGTACAAGGTGTGATAAATATCTTAAAAAAAACTATGAATAAATGCTATGGGACTTCAGAGGGAAAAGGGCTCACTTAAATGCTGTTAACTGAAAAAACTTCAGAGAACTCCATCTTGATAGATGGATAAGATTCTGAGAAGTTCACCTAAAGAAGGAATATTCCAGGAAAGAGCAAAGCAAAAACAAAGACCTAAGGCAATAAAACGAAAAAGAAAAATTAGTTGTAAAAAGGTGATAATATAGTTTGACCATAGAATTAGATTTGTTTTGGGGAAAACATGGTATCAGACTGACCAGGAAAATTTGGTCCAAATTGTCGGGAGTCCTCAATCTTGGGCCAAGAGGTTGGACTTTATTTAGCAGACAGGAGACATTACAGGAGATGGCTGCTGCTACTGTTGCTGCCACTGATATTGTTTTAGCAGAAGAGAAACATGACCACAGATTAATTCAGGATGGATTAGTATAGGAAATAACTAGGAGCAGCAATGCCATCTGGATTAGTTCAAGTGACAAGGACTTAAGGTATCATGGTGACAATAAAAGGCCAGGGTAAATTTGAGAAAATTTGGGAGAGTAAGATTAGCTTAATCATTGACTATTTGGTAATCAGGGTGAATGGGGAGAAATAGAGAAATGGCTTAGAAATTTCAAATCTGAGTGACTAAAAAACTAATAGTACCCTTGCTGGGAAATAGAGAAGTCAGATTGCAATTTATTCTTCTGTGAATAGTCTCTCCTTAGGAGACATCCAGGCATTTCAAAATCCCAGAATCATAGGATGTCAGATTCCAAAAGACTTCCAAAGCCATTTAGTTTAGTTTGTATCTAAGAAAGAATACCCTCTACAATAGCATTGACATAAATGGATAATCAGGAATTATTGCTTGAAAATTCCTACTTAAGGGACACCAATTGTCTCCTAAGGAAGTCCACTCTACTTTCTAGATGACTTGAATAATTAAGGATGGTTTTCATACTCATAGAATGAAGTTTAGTTGCATATATATTTAACCACAGGGTGAAGATCAGAAGAGGTATTCAATAAACACCAGTAGCACCCTATTGCCTCCAGGATAAAATACAAAATCCTTTGGCATTCGAAGACCTTCATAACCTAACCCCTTCCTACCTTTCCAGTCTTCTTATACTTTACTTCCTATCACATACTCTTCAATCCAGTGACACTGGCCTCCTGTTTATTCCAGGAGAAAGATAGTCCACATCTTGGCTCTGGACATTTTCTCTGGCTGTCCACCTACCTGGAATCCTCCCCTTCCTTATCTCAACCTTCTGGCTTCTCTGGCTTTCTTCAAGTATCAATTAAAATTCCATCTTTTCCAGAAAACTTTTCCTAATTCCTCTTAATTGTAGTGCCTTCTCCTGTTAAATTATTACCTATTTATCCTGAACATAACTTGTTTGTATATATATTTTTTCTTTGTTGTCTCCCCCATTAAATTGTGAGTTGAGTTTCTTGAGAACAAGGACTGTCTTTGGTTTCTTTTTATATCCCAAGCACTTAACACAGTTCTGAGCACATAGTAGGTGTTTAATAAGTGCTTATTGACTGGCTTTTCTAATTAAATTATATTCATTACTTTTCCCATTGTTGACTGACTTTTTTTTTAGGCAAAAGATTTTCATCAATTTTTCATTGTGCACAAAGCATTTCAGAGAGAATAATGGATATAGTCTTGTTGAACTTACAATCTGCTAAGAGTATAAGCAGGAATCATGCAAAAGCAACGTTAGGTTATAATGTCTTTATCCTATAGCCAGTTTCAGATATCAAAAATATTAAAAACCACTAAATCCTAGAATTGCATTTTCCATACATTTTAACTTCTTCTAGACTGACAGAGAGAAGCTATATTCAAAACTAACTGAAATTGACATTGCATTTTGGGAACCAGTAATTTTATAGTATAATTATGATTATATCTCATTCTTATAATTTTGGTTGAATTCAGATAGAAATGATCCTGGGATAAGTCACCTTCCTATTGATCTTCTTTTACATATGCATATTAATAATTTGAGAGACAGCATCATACAGAGGAAAGATAGTTGGCTCTAGAATGAGAGAAAGTGGGGTAAAATCTTGCATTTGATGTATGTGTGTGGAAAATAAATAGAAATTTTATATACATATACATATACACTTATGTATACATACACATATGTATATATTTATATGTACACACATCTGCATACATCTATTTACATCTATATGCACGTGTATGTGTGTATGTTGTCCACAAAGGTTATGTGTGTCCACATGGGTCTTAATGTAGCTCAGAGGGAAGTGATGTCTCTAGAGTTGTCTCCAAGACTGGGTTTCTCTAACCTCAGCAGGTTGAAAGTGTAGCAGCCACTCAGTGGTCAAATTCCTTACTGAATGGCATAAAAGTTTTGATCTGCTTCATTTCTGACCTGAGTGAATTTGCCCCTTCTTAGGCAACATTGTGGCCCTCTACTCCTGGGGGCACCTTATTGGTTCTAGAATTAATGAGGGGTACCCAATGGACTTTAGTCCTACTGCAGCTCAAAAATTCCCAACCCAAGAGATTCATAGGCTTCAGCTTTCCTCAATAGTAAGTATTGTGATATAAACACATTACCGAAAGGCTCACTAAAAACGTTTGAGCGACAACCACAGTAGCAGACAGGAAGTCAAGGATTATGATATGTACCTCTTCTTGTTTCTACATATTTTAGTTTTCTTTCCTGGGCTCCTATGGCTTGATAGCTACATGCTTCTTGGAAATAATGAGAATTTGTTATGGTGGCATCTATTTAAAAAAAGTTCTTAAAATTTTATGTATCAATGATATGTTCAAACAGTTATGGATGACTTTTTTCAGTAATAATGACCACTTCTACAATAGTTTATTTGCTGAATTCTAAAGGACATTCTGAGTTCTACATTTTTTATTTGTTAATTTATATAAAATGATGAGGAATTGTTTTGGCTACTGGATCATGTCTGGGTATTTGATAGGCATCACATTTTTAAAACCTGCAATAATGTGTTATACAGTTTCTACTATTCCCTTACATAATCAGAATTGATAAACAAATATGAGCTCAATAAGAATGTTCTGCTTTTAATGATCCTGAGTAATCACAGGCATGATTTTATTGATGTAGAAAACTCTTGGTGAGAACTGCTCACTTCCCCATGCAGATCATCAACTGCTCAGCAACTTAGTGATGTGCCTAGGACCTTGAGATTGAAGTGACTTGCCCAGTGTCATATAAACATATGTCACAGATAGGATTTGAATCAGGGTTTCCTTAACTCAGAAGCTGACATTATTCCATTTTGTCTACCATATTCATCATCTTCAGTATGATGATGATGATGATGTGATGACTTTTATAGATTTTTCCTGTCCCTTTATAGGGACAGGAAATGACTTTGTATGATGACTTTATATTTTTCCTACTTTCATAACCATCAAATTTGTACTTACAACTATTTCCCCCTGAAATTAGTAGGAAGAAATTCTGAATGACTGAATTCTGCAAAGTCCCTTCTCATGTGAGAACTCTAGGGAGTAACAAAGTCTTTTGTGATCCCCTCTTGCATTTATCCCGTTTCTTATAAAACAAGTATTTTACATCAGATTTACCTTATTTACTGTATCTCAGGTGGAATGACTCGAATTGTGTCAGAATATATTTTCTCCATTGTAGATTTTTCTTATCTCTTTAAAGCTAGAATGAGTATTCAGGATTGATTACCAATATGAGAAAACTTGAATTTCTAAGTGATTACATATGTCTAATCAATTTTTTAAAGCCACAAGGATAAAAAAGGTTTAATACCTTTAATACCTTTTCCTTTACATATCAAACATAAACAAAATGTGGTAGGCAATGATCCAGGGAGCTATAAAGATTTTATTATCACTTTGTTGGGATGAACATTCCACCATCCTCATAGTTCCAATGCTAGAATTCAAACTTGAAGCAATAAACTTTTAATGCTATGCCACATTTTTCAATATCCTCAACACAATTATATACTAAAACCATGTATATGAGCAATGGTAAAACATATTGATCCAAAGATAAATAGATCCTGAGATTATACCATGTTGTATAATGTTAAATTAATCATTTTAAGAAAATAATGTATTATGTATTTTGTATTTTATATTTAATTTAATTGATATTTAATTAACAAATTATAGTTGTCTTCAAACATACTATTTTTTTCATTACTAGTCTCTACTTGGCATGCAAGATGAATGGTTAACTGAGATTACCAAAGGAGAAAATGACATTCAAAAAGCTTTGGGAGTAATGGAAAGCTTTAGCATATTCTTCCTGGAACCTGTTAGAATTTAGCTAGCATAAAGGAATTATCCCCACTTGTAGGTCACTGTGCCAGAAGCCAGCTGAATATAGTAATTCTTCCTTGATCTCACTATTTTATAGTTGGATATTAATCAGTATTATGTTTCACCTGAGCAACACCAAGTTTGAAAAGAATTTAATGAAAGAGGTGGTAAAAATGTGCTGGTGGCCATGGCATTCCCATATATACAATTAACATATTTATTTTGTAGAATTGGGGAGGAGAAGAGAAGAGGAAGGAGATAAACATTTACATAGCACCTACTGTGTTCCAGGTGCTTTATAAATATTATCTTATTTGACCTTCATAACAACCCTGTGAGGTGAGTGCTGTTACTATCCTTATTTTTATAGTCAACCAAAAAGATTAACTGACTTGCCCAGGGTCACACAGCTAGTAAATGTCTTAGGCTGGCTCAGGTTTTTCTGACTCCAGACACAGAACTCTATCCTATCTCAGTTTTCTCGTTTATCATCAACCAATCAATATTTAAGCGCCTACTGTATCCTGGGCACAGTGCTAAATGCTAGAAGTACTGCACTAAGCATTGGGAAACAATTTCAAATCATGTCACAGGGAAAAGACAAAAATATAAATGTTAGTCATAACAGTACTATATTCAGTTAGCGGTATAATATAAGTGAAAATGATGGTAGTATTAGTAATAAAAATGAAAGAAAATCTTGTTTAAGTAGCATTTAAGTAGAACTGTATTAAAAAGCCTTTCTGAGCATTTACAGTATAACAATTTTGATGTCTGAAATGATGGTCCTAAAGTCTAAGGGCCTCCTAAATAATCAAAGATGAAACTAGGATAAGTTTTGTGTTGTGTTTTACTGTATTCTCATTTTTGAAAATTGAAAAGTCTCCATTAACCAAAATAAACAACCATACCCTTTTCCCTGACCGTGTTGTATAATTCAGTTTAATGGATATTATTTATTCATATGTAAAGACTTTTTTATTCTAACATTTCCAATTGGCAAAAAAACTATGTCTTCAATTATTTTATAAGTCAATTAATCAATTAAAAAATTAAATGCATTGACTTCACTTTCTAAAATAGCTATGTCAATACATAAGCTTATATGAGTTGTTTATGGAAGAAAATAATAGTGTAAATTTAACAAATTAAATAGAAGTTACACTTTCTATTTGAAATTTATGAGATATATGAAATATATGTAATTTACATCATGCTCCAGGTATGTACCTTCATTATCTTCCCATTAAAATGTACCTGTATTAGATATCAGCTGCTGTGTAGAAGGACAACATTTGTGAACTTATTTAAGATAAGATGTTGATACTTTTCAATAGCCTAATACAAAGGTTCTTAATGTTTTTTTGGGTGTGTGTGTACGTGTGTGTGTGTGTGTGTGTGTGTGTGTGTGTGTGTGTCTGTGTGTGTATACCTAGAGATCGGAACTATTGATCATATTCAATCTTGTTACTTCCTGGAGTAAGAACATCCAGGACACTTTCTGGATTTCATATCAATTTTGATGTTTAAAGAGGTAAAAAAAAAAAATAACAAAAGTCACATGCGAGTTCACTTGTTCAACATCTTTTTGACGTGGCAGACAGCGGAAAATGAGGAGAAATGATGATTATATGTTAAGTGAACTTCTTCCAATATCTTAAACTAGCCCTGAGTGTATACCAAACGTGTAAGGAAGCTACATTTACTCTTCAGCCTCTGAAGCTTAAAATCCCTCAGCAGGTTCCTGATTCAGGCCCCTAAATTGTACCCTGAGTGCCTAAAAGAGTCAATTAATCTTCCAAAGCAACTAATTTATATCCAAGGAGTAGCTGAAAGAGTGAAGAGTGAAGAAGAACTGGGAAGTAGCTTTTCTCAATAATCACTACCCCTTGACTTTGCCCAGGGCAAAGTAGCGAAATAAGAAAAGTTTGTCATTGGCATCCTCCCATCTCCTTCTTTTGCTGCTCCCTTTCCATAAGTCCATCTCAAGAGGATTTGGAGCCTGGGGAAAATCAAGGCATTTATGCTGGCCCTGCAGCATTTTATCTTGATAAAATCAGGTTAAAATGAACATAAGTGGTAGTCTTAAAGAGGAAAAGAAGTCACAAAAGAGCAGCATAAAGAATTAAAATGGAAGTGGGAGAAGAACATTTTTATTAGTCTGGCATATGAGGTAATTGTTATTGACAGGTTGCATGCTTATAATTCATTTTTGTTACAGTAGAATATAAGCCATTTGAGGGTAGAGACTGCTTTGTTTTTTATTGTTGTAGTTTGAGTACCTAGCACAATGTCTCCCACATAATAGAAATTAAATAAACATTTGTTGAATGGAATTTAATATATCCCAGAAATCTTGGAGAACCAGTTGATCAAGTCATTTCACTCAGCACTACCTCCTTGGGCCTTTGACCATCTATATCCTATGCTTTTTCCATAAAATGAAGGATTCTTGATAACTGATCAACTTCCTGGTGTCACAGGAATAACTCTACCACTCTTCCATTTATTTAGCCAAGATGTATAACTACATTTATAAATATCTTTCTAAGAGTCTACACTGTAATACAGAGCTCAGATCTACTATGCCCTATAATGTCTCATGCCCCAAGTGTGTTCCCTCAATATTATCTTCCCATTAAAATGTACCTCTATCAGATATCAGCTGTTATATAGAAGGAAAACAACATTTATGAACTTATTTAAAATAAGATGTTGATAGTTTATAATAGCCTAATACAGAGATTCTTAATGTTGTGTGTGTGTGTGTGTGTGTGTGTGTGTGTGTGTGTGTACTATGGACCCCTTTTGGAAGTCTGGAGGAGCTTATGTACCCCTTCTAAGAATAATGTTTTTATCTGGAAAAAAAGCTAAATTTCAGCTAGTGGTTAATGAAAAATAAAGATGCTTTTGTTGTTGTCATTCCCATTCAAGTACATGGAACCCCTGAGATCTATCCATAGACCCTTTGGGTGCCTGTAGACCTCAGGTTAAGAAGTCCTGGCCTAGTGTAATATACTTGTTGGGGTTTTGAATTTGAATAAGGAATTCTAGAAATATTGTCTTATCCAAATGGAATGATTTTTTTTTTTTAGGCAATTGGGGTTAAGTGACTTGCCCAGGGTCACACAGCTAGTAAGTGTCAAGTGTTTGGTCTCAGGCCAGATTTGAACTCAGATCCTCCTGACTTCAGTGCCAGTGCTCTATCCACTGCACCACCCAGATGCCCCCATGAATTTTTAATAGATGAATAGTAAATCACATGCAGACTAACAGAAGAAGATGTTTTTGGTTTCTTGGATCCTGAAATCATACTTATTCCATTTCATCAGAAACTCATCTCCGATCAAAAAGTATATTAATGTGTCCATTAATCTGCTGGGCTTTCACATTTCACATGGCAAATGGGAAAAAATTAAAGTTACCTAATTTAAGCAATAAAAATATTATGAAAAACAAGAGTTTCACATAACTGTAGCAACTTGTATTTTTTGAAGTATACCATAATTCTGGTACTGAAAAATAATTAATGATTATAGAGAAAACATGGTGGTCCTTAAGCAACTGTTGGTACAGAAGGGACTGGAGTCAGTCCCTGGAATTGGGACTGGAGTCAGGGAGCCCTAAATTCAAATGTAGCCTGACACCAATTGTGTGACCCCAGGGTCACTTAAGTTTATAGGGGATTTAAAGGAAATAGTTCAACTATAAAAATAAGAGATCCGCTGAAAAATAATAATGGCTGACATAATATTTGGTAATTTACTTGCCAATGGTCACACAGCTAACAAAATGTTAGAGATAGGATTTGAACCGAGGTTGTCTTGGCTGCAAATCCAGCATTCTATCAAATATACCATGCCTCCTGGAATTAATGCAGATTCCTTTGCAAGCAATGTTTCATTTAAATCTTAGAATAACTTTGAGAAGGAGATACTACTAGTCTTGTCACCATTTTAGATCGGATGAAACTGACTTAGTCACACGGTTAGACAATATAAGAGACCATATATAAACTCGGGTCTTTTAAGCCAGAAGTTAGGCATTCTATCCCCAATACCATATTAGGCCTAGGGTACTAGACTTTCTACTCTTCTATTAGCATAGCACTTAAGCAATATTTTTCATTGTTGCTGTTTCTTTATCCTGAATATGATGAAAACAAAATTAGTCCCTACAACTCTCATGTGAATGTTATAAGACTAAGAGAGCTCATGAGGGAAAATACTTTGAAAGATATCTATAAATTATAGTTTCCTTGCTTATCCACGAAACATCTCCAACAAGTAGGTAGAGGTTATAAGAAGAAACAAAATCCTTGAGGTAGTTATTGAAAAGTCAGTCAAACTTTAAGATTGCCTAACTGCCCAACTTATTTGTTTAGACACAGTGTGATCATGATTTATCACAGAGACAGAATTCTCTTTTAAGGGACATTTAAACTACTACTACTACCACCACTATTACTACTACTACTACTACTACTTTTCTTCTTCTTCTCCTCCTTCTTCTTCCTTCTTCATTCTTCTTCTTAAGTGCTACTTAGAAAGCTCAGGAAATCTAAGTCAAAGATATTAAAAATACATTTTTCCAACTTAATTATTCACTTTTGTCCCCACATGTGCTATTTCAAATTATTTTAATCTAATTTTTAAAGCACCTATATCTGGTTTCTAAATGTCCATTAACTCTGCATTCATTAGAGATTGAATTTTTTTTTTTTTGGTCATGCATTGAGAGAGCCTATTGTATTTCATTTAGCAATGAAATATGATTTTTCTCTCCTTTTCCCTTAAAGTTTATAATGTGGTGGATTTGCTTTAGTTTTTGAATTTACATAGCTAGAGACAAATGTGTGTTTGGGAGTTATTCTTTGGGAGGCCTTTCTTTATCAGAGCTAGTGGATGATTTCTAAATGTAGATGTTACCAGTTTAATATACCTTGCTAGGTAGCAAAACCAACAGTGAACATAACTGAAAAGTATTATTAGACAATGGATCTTTGCTAGTCATGAGGCTAAGGCTACTGAATTACAGTCAATCAGGTATCCACACCAGTCAGGCAGTACAATAAGCTTCTGTAATAGAAGGGACACTGGAATGCCTAAGAAGGGGTGAACCAGCCCAGGTCAGAAATAGATCAGGTTCTGTGGTAATCAAAAGTGAGATCAGATCTGTGAAGTATCATTTCTAGACTGAGAAAGATGGAAAGACTCAGTCTCTTAAAAAACACAATGGACTATGGAAGATGCTAGTCTTGGAAGATAACTACAGAAAATCTAGTTCAACTCCCTTAATGTACAGATGAAGAACAGAAGGCACAGAAAGGGGAAGTGATTTGTCCAAGGTCATACAGCAATAAGATTCAATAAAAAATAATAGTTAACATTTATATAGCATTCAGTATTTGTAAAGTGCAATGTATGTTATCTCTTTTGACCCCCCAAAACAGCCCTGTGAGGCAGGTGTTATTATTATCTCAATTTTACTGAAAAGGAAACTGAGTCACAGAGTAGTTAAATGACTTATCTGGGGTCACATACTAGTAAGTGCCTGAGAAAGGATTTGAACTCATGTCTTCTTGACACTGAGTCCTATATTCTATCCACTGTGCCACCTAGCTGCTAGCTAATAAAAAATAGCATGAAAATCATTAGCCAAATCTAGGAAACATAGACTAATTTTCATATTTCTTTGAAAAGCTGTCAGTTCTACCCAAATTATTTATTTCCTCTGTCTAGTGTGTATATATTTTGTGCATATTTACATATGTCATTGTTGTCTCACCTGAAGAGGAGACATCACCTCCTGTTCCTTAAAGGTAAAGAGGTAGCATGAGACACATGTCTCCTGGCTCCTCCCTAGGCTTCTAGGTTCCTGAGGGCCATGGCATCACGTCTTTCATAATAGGCTGTATAGCATCTTCCTGACTGGGATACTACCTGCCGCTGCTCGTGTCTGCTATAATAAATGCTTGTTGATTGGTTGATCAATTTTGGTCTATGTGTCTCCAATACCTAACACATTGCATATCATATAATAGCTGCCTAATAAATTCTTTCCTTGTTGAGTGATTGCTTGATTGAATCTAAGACTTAAATGATTTGGACTCAAGGGACTGAATGAACTTTTCTCTTGATAATAATCATATTCATGGAAATATATCAAGACAACATAAAGTCTAAATAAATGTCTGCTGATTCATTACAAAGAAATCCAAGGTGTTTTCTTTAGGGTATTCTCTTCAGTGGTATTCTGGTATCTTCACCAAAACCAACTGTATTAAATGGCCTGAAAAATTAAGTACCATTCATGGTAGGATTAACTCAGACATCTCAGCCACTCTGCAATATGTAATGAATGTCTCAAATGTCAACAAGGTGTCATTACTACCCTTGTTTTACAGGTGGTAAACCAAGACAAGGAAAGGCAGAACTTTTTTTCTCTGGATTGTGGTTTCATAAAGATAGAATTTAAAGTCAGAAGACCTGCCAGTTACAGAGTGACCTCAGGTAAATTATAGCCTTTCTGTGCCTGAAACTGCTAGGGTAGTAGTCAAATTACCAAACTCAATGGATGGTGAGGATCAAATAAGATGCTTCATCCATGGTGCTTTTTGAGTACCACACACATCTTAGGTATTAGTATAATAAGGAAATACTATGAAAGCCTCATTTAAAAGAAATCATCATCATCATCATCATCATCATTTCCCAATTTATCAATCAGAGTACTAATCTCTACTCACAGTTTCTTCATACATTTTCTGATTTTTAAATCCATTACTTTTTACTTCTAAGTATTCTTAACTCAGGATTAAGTATAGGATTTAGAAAAAAAAACATGAATAATTCAGTAAATTCAACTTCTCAACTTGATGAAGATGCTTCCCCACTAACAATTGGGAGGTAATTCATCTCTCTTTCTCTCACAAGCATGGTTCCTGGATCATGGAGAATCACAAATTAGGGGAATGTAAACTTTGTATCTACCCAGAAGCCTGTCCTTGTTGAGTTCATAAATTGAATATTAGAAATACATCAAATTTATACAGATGGCCCCTAGAAAAATGGGTCAGAAAATAGAAAACTTGAAATCTTTCATTTTAAATTTTAAATTCACTTATGAAATGAACAAGTGAATGAGGTGGTTTTTCTATTACAATGAGAGGAACAAGGCATACCCTACCTAAAAAGTAATGAGGTAGGGAACATTTTGAAATGGAGGCCCTGGAAACAGGAGTAAACTTGAGTAAAGGTTCCCGTGTGTACTACAAAAATACCCACAAGTAAAATGAACTATTGCATTGTAATATAATTCTATGATTCCCAGGTTATCATCTCTAGGACTCTAACTTTGCAATCAATGGGTTCACAGTACTTGACAATTTGGGTTTCTAGAATAAACATATTGGTTCCAAGAATTACTATATTAGCAAATGCAGGCAAGTAATTAGGAGGAGAAGAGAATACTTAAAAAAATCATTGACCTTCTGAACATGAAACAAAACTGATTTGGGGTTTTTCTAGAAAGGTAAATATATTATAAGTATATGCATATACATACAACCCCTCTACAGATGTCAGTTTATTTACTTTTCCCATTTCTAAATATAAATATGAACAATCTCTGCAAGCAACCATCCCAATACCAGCAGAACAGATCCAGAGAATAATAACTCATTGAAATTGAGGCAGTTATAGTCACATTCCTACTCCCTGAAACTGGCAGTTTCATTCTCTTGAGACAGGTGCATTTATCACATTCACAACCACAGTAAAGTGAAGTCATCAACTAAAGGGACTCTTAATTCCCTCACTCTCCCCCAGTGGAGTCACTGACCATTTTGATTATTCAAGAAGATGGCTGGATCTCTAGCTCCTGTTGGTTTGAGAAAAAGAAGGAAACTTTGAGAGGGTGAATTGTTATTGAAAAATAGTCCAAGTACCATATGTGACTGAACAATTTGAAATTTCCTCGGAGTCTTGGACTTACATAAATAAATCAGAGTCATTTTTTCCCAATGTTATGTAGATTTTTCCCCCCTCAAAAACATATCAATAATAAAGAAGCCTCTAGCTATTGAAAGAATTTTGGGGGGGTCAATGGGATTAATATTTTAATTTTGGTCTCACTCCAAGTGCACTGCTCATTTAGTTTTATCCTCAGCCTGAGAAGCTATTGGAAACATCATCCTACTGTAGCTGAGTTAACTGACAGACCACACACTATACAGTGAATAGAGAACCAGTCTTGTGTTCAGATCCTGCCTCTGGCTCATTCTAACTGTGTGATGCTTGGCAAAGCACTTAGCTATTTAGTGTACCCAAGAAACTCTCTAAGATTATAAAATTACAAATGAGGCACTGACCTGTATTGCCAGAGGGACTTTTCTCACCAGGGAGCTCCCATATAAAATCATATGTCTTGTTTAAAAAAAAATAAAGGCACCTAGGACTTTGAGCAGATCACCCAAAGAGGATTTATGGGAGGACATGGGAAAGATCTGCATAGCAGGTGCAGGAATGGGGAGATCGTGATCTGTAACATTGTAGTATGTATTCATATTGAGGAGATAACAGACCCATTGGAATCTTAGATTCAGCTGTTTACCATCTGCATGACTTTGGTCAAGTCACTTAACAACTTTATCTTAGTTTTCTTACCTCCTGTCAAATGTGGGAGTTGGATTAGATATCCCCTATTGTCCATCCTACTTCTAAATATGTGATCTCATAGCAACTATGAATATTAGAATTTACATTGTCCTACAATTAAAACCCTTATTTAAATACATTTTAGACAAGAATCTTTCCCTATACAATTTCCTTGCATAATTAATAAAAACAATACCTTTTATGTATAAAACTTAGGGCATTAAAATTTATCGAAGTTTGAAACACAGCCAAATCTAACTTTCTTAAAACCATCTTCACTTTCAAGTTCTTTCATATGAATGCATTTTTGGTCTCTGAAAAAAAGTAAAATAAAATACTGGAGAGAGGTAGTGTGGCACAGTAGAAAGGATATAGGATTTGAAATTAAGCCCTGAGTTTGAATATTATACTTGCTATTTCCTACCTCTGTGACCTGGGGCAAGTCATGTAACTTCCCTGGGCCTCAACTTCCTCTTCTGAAAGATGCTGGACTATATTTTCTTTTCTTAATTTTTTATTCATTTTAAACTTAAATACAAAACAAAAAAAGAAAAAAACAACATACACAGCAGAACATGAGAGAATTCAATATAAAACAATAAATTTTAATTTCAAACTCTTTCCTTTTTTTTGAAAACCTATGTAATAAATACTACATGTTGTTTTCAAAGCTACCCACCTTTCCTGTGCTTCTTTTTCTTTCATGCAACTCTTCAAGTATAAGAAGACCTTGAACATGTCACTGTGAAGTCTTCTCTAATTTAAGACTAACATCAATAGTTCCTTCACCTAATCCTCAACATGGCATGATTATTAGGGCCTTTCACCATTTTGCTCAAACTCTTCTGTAGAGCTTACCAGGTTCTCAAAGTCCTTCTAAAAATCTGACATCTAGACCTGAACATGATGTTTCAGATGGCATGATCAGGGTAGAGTCGAGTGAAATTGTTACTTCTCTGGTCTTGGATACTATGTACCCCAAAATCTCATTGGTTGTTCTATGTTGTTGTTTTTAGTGTGGTGGGTTGTCATTTCACATATCTACTCCCATGAAACTCAGTCCACTAAACCCCCCAGATCTTTTTCAGAAAAAAAAACCCTTATATATCCATGTTTATCCCATTTTAGGTGTGTGAAGCTGATATTTTCTGAACCAAATTCTAAGGCCTTACATTTTTCCCTATTAATTTTCTTATTTTCATATTAAATCTAGTATTTTGGACTTTGAAGATATTTTTGGATCCTGATTCTACAACACAATATTTATCCCTCCTTTATCCATTTGTGCCATTTGTATATTTGCTTAAATGCCATCTCTATCTTTGCCCAAATCGTCAATAAAAATATTAACCAGGACAAAGCCAAACACAAATCCATGAGGCATTCCACCAAACACCTCTTTCTAAACCAATATCTGAAAACCAATGACTACTCCTTGGTTTTGGCTATACAATTCTTTTTGAAATTACTTAACTGTAATACTCTCTGGTCCACATTATGTCCACAGGATAGCATGAAAGACTTTATCACATGCTTTGCCAAAATCTAAGTAAATTATCTCTAAAATTACCATTACCAGCTGTGAGACCATGGCCAAATTTCATTACGCTCTTTGAGCCTCAGTCTCCTCTTATGCAAAAAAGGGAATAATAATAAATGCAAGGCCTATACCAAAAGGTTGGTGTGAAAATCAGATGATATTATCCATGTAAAATGCTTTGAAAAATACTAGAGCTCTAGAGCTGGAAGGGACCTGAGAGGTCATCTATTTTATAAATATTCATATCATAAATTTTATAAATGAGGAAATCAAGGACTAGAGGGGTTAGGGGATTTGCACACAGTCACACAGCAAAGTGTTAGTAGTAGGATTTGAACCCAGTTCCTCCCAAAACAGTATTCTTTGTACTATACTGAAAAGTAAGCTATTATTATTTATTAAAAAGGTATCCAAATTCACAAATGGTCTCCTCCCTCTCCAACTTTTGGAAACTCTAGGGTTTAAAAAGTCGCTACAACTAAGAACTGAATGAGAAGAGACTTAGAACTTTTTTTCAAAAGAAGGATCCAATATACTCCTTTATTTAGACTGCCCAGAACAAGGTTTTTCAATCATTCCTGACAGTAACTTTCCAACAAAAGTATTAGGTCACAGCTGTCCTATCACCAATGCAGATGTTCACCTCATCTTAACTCATTTGGTTCACATGTGTATAAAGGGGAGAGTTTGATCAGATAGTCGATCAAATTTTAGATAATGAGTTGAAATAGAGCAACTGAAATCTAAGTAGACAAAAGACATTCTTTCCCAGGATACTCTGAATTATGGTTTACTGCAGTGCAGGCCAGTTGTAACTGGAGGAACGGTATCAGGCAATGAACTAGGTTCACATTAGGGTTGTTTCAGCTCTAATTTGGAAAGAGAGCTAATCTAAGAGGGAGAGTCTGAAAAACAATTTTGCTGAAAATTATATAACTAGCTATAAACCAAACTACAATATTCCCATGCATATAGTGAGGAAAGAACTGCTCAATTCACAACAATCTTTTAGTCACCTTTGCTAATAGAGATGATAATTCCTGTGATGTTTTTGAATTACAAAGAAGAGTGGTAATACTATCTGTATTAGAGTCCAAGTGTTTACCTACGTTCTTATATATTTTCTGATATATTGAGAACTATAGCCTCCAAAAAAATGCTGCTCAGTTATTTTGGACACTCAATACTCTACGTGGTCTAACAGTGACAGTTTGGCCTGCTACAGATTGAAAATACTGCCCTACTTTTGAACTGGTAAGTACAAATTAATTTGTTACATCAGGAAGATGCTCTCCTTGTTATTGTAACACTTGACTTTTCTTTGCTCACAAGACTTTCCATTTTCTAATTGTAGCTTTATCTAGTCTGAGGCTTGAAGCCAAAAGTTTGACATGCTCTCTTAAAGAAACTATATAAAAATAAAAGTACCAATCTCAGGAGAGAGACAACCTAGTTAAATGTCAAATAATTTTCTTATATAAATCTCTAAAACTTAACACTATTCTTCAACCCCCAAAGAATAAACATATATAATAAAACTGCACTCCAAAAATACAAACCTGAATTTTGAAAAGAAAACATTTTCTGTTTATATTGGAAGGCATGCAGTTTTTCAGAGAGAACTTCATTCCAACCCCCCCCCCTTTTTTTTTACAGGTGAGGAAACAGTGGAACAGAAAGGATAAAACTTTTTCAAAGTCACACAGCCAGTAAGTGTCTGAGGTGGAATTAGAATACAGATCTTCCTGATACCAAATCCAGCGACATATTTACAATGAGTAAATATTTAAATTCAAAGTATCTTTTTAGTTGTCACTGTACATTTTCGAGTTACTTCTACATCAATGGTAACATGTACTGCTTTCTAAGTGTTTTTGAGTAAATAGGTGTATAAAGAAGCAAAATAATTTGGGGAAAATCAATGGCTATGGGATATCTTTAACTGGGGTGCTTTTTACTATCCTAGCTGTTTTTTTTTTAAATGTACTTTTTCTGTAAAGCACAGATTAGAGATGATGTAGTCCAATACTCTTTAGACTAAGAAGGCCAACTGTCTTGCTCAAAATCTCACAAGGAAAAAAAAATCAATTAACTATTACTTATTTAGTGCCTATTGTATATCAGGCCTTCTATTAGGTATGGGGATTGTGGCTGTTGAGTCATTTTAGTCATGTCTGACTTGCCGTGACTCAATTTAGGATTTTCTTGGCAAAGATACTTTACTAGTTTGTCATTTCTTTCTCCGACTCATTTTACAAATAAGGAAATTGAGGCAAAGTTAAGTGACTTGCCCAGGATCACAAAGCTACTAAGTGTCTGAGCCTGGATTTGAGGTCAGGTCCTCCTTGAAACAATACCTGACCTCAAGGTGTTTATATTCTATTGAAGATCCAAATCTCAAATGCAGATCTTCTGACTCCCAAGTGACTCTTTTCACATATGGATGTTGATTGCACCAATATTTCAATACTTGTGATGTATGGTTTTATTGGTGGGGGAGAGGAATTTCCTTCACTAATGGAAATCAAAATTTTTCTAAGATTTAGAAAAAAAGACCTTCAAGAGTTACAATATTGTTGAAAAAGTACTGGCCTTCTGGCAAATTCTCTAATTAACCTTTTATACCTGAGCTAGGTTGGCCCCTGGACCACAGACAACAATTCCCTCAGGGAGTCTGTACTCTAAGCCTTTTGAGTTTGGTAGAACCTCTCAGAGTTTATACCCTGATGACATAACCATTGAGAACCAAGGGGATTAGCTCCATGCCATGATGAAATATCAGAGTAGATTTTTGTGGAAATGGATATAAATTACTGAAAGAAAATATGACCCTCAAATACTGACCTAGATGTGGAAAGAGGCTCCTTTAAATTAGTGTGTGGAGGCTTCAGTGGAAGGAAAAAAATACATTGTCAAGCTCAACCCTCAAATTAAAATTTATTTCAAATCCACCAAAAAGCTCCTTCCAAAGCTATGAATTATTTCTTTGCAAAATAATTTATTCAGAGTTTTTTTGGCCCTGAAAAATAGTTATCTTTTTTAACAGTAGGTTACAGATAATTACAATATTCCAAGCCTCTGAGGAATCTGAAGCCTTTAATTCATGTGCTTGCCATATTATGTCTTTATAACGACATTCAAAGACACTGGGTTCAGCAGTTTTTGCCTTTCTTTTTACTTTCCCCCCATCTATTACTTTTCCAAATAGTTTGTGTTCCATAAACTATATAGGGCAGTTCTCTCCATAACTATTCTTAGCCCTCTAATACCATCTAGCACTAGGTTCCACAGGAATTCTATTTTAATCTTTAAATACTTTGACATTTTAATAGCTAAAACTTATTTTTTTTTGCCAGAAATGCTCAAACACACACACACATACAGAGGAAGCAGAGACTGCCTGTGATTGATTGTCAAAAGAGTAGTAACCAATACATGAAATAGACCTCATTTCTAGTTCTTCACAAATGCCAAAGGATCCAGAGGGAAGAAAATTCAGAAATTTTCAGCAGTATCATCATCAATTCTAACATACTATTCTCAGAAGATATGGCATATCTCTCTCCATCAGCACTAGCTCTACTTATATATCAACAATATCTATCTTTTCTTAAATTTAAGAAATCAAGTTTGCATGCTATTTGAGTACCATAGAATCCTAGAATGAGAATCCAAAGGGACCTTAGAAGTAATCTAGTCCAAACCTCTTCATTAGATAGATGAGGAAACAGGCTTGAGGATGAAATAGCCTGAAGTTCACTCCTAGGTGGAGATAAACAAAGTAATGTTTGCCAAATAGATGATTTGGCATTGGATTCAAATACTGAAATTAAATTAGCTTTGAAAGTTCACTATAGTTGATTTAGGAATGGAAAGAGTTTTGTAAGGTAATTTATATAGGGAATTTTGAAATAAAAGCATTTTATACACAATATATAAGAAGCATAAAGCATTTGAGTAACATTCTTTTATGCAACAAATGTTCATTAGAGCTTTAGTAATACCTTAGGTGAAACAATCCAGAAAACCATTAATTTAAGCAGTAACTAAGAATTATAAGATCTTGTGTGTATAGTAATTTCTAGATTACAGTTTTTCACATTTTTAGATCATCTAAAATGAACTTAACTCAACATACTAAATATGAAATCCTTGTCTGAAGAACAATGAAGTGGATGAAGTGAATTATAATGATAGTAAACAATAATTAAAATAACCATTATTTTCATATCACTTTAAGGTTTACAAAGTGATTTATAAATACCGTTTGATTTTTATCCTCACAATAACCCTGTGGAACATATCATTATCTCAATTTAAATATGAAAAAAACAAAGGTAGAGACTATGTGATTTGCCCAGAGTCAAACAGCAAATAAATGTTTGAGGCTTGATTTAATTCAGATCTTCCTAATTTCAGGTCTGGTGATCTATCCACTAAATGATACACAATTGACATTGTTGCTATGAGTGAAATCAGAGGTGTAAGGATGTAATAGCTAAATATAAGTGTAGCATACAAGTAATCCTTGGGGAGGCAAAGAAATGTTGGAAATGGTTTCATTTTATGTCCAAAAGCAACAAGAATGTAATTTCATGAGATGTTTGGTCAACTAGCCTTGAAGTACTCATGATAAGTGTAAAGAAGGGGAGAAAAAAGACCCAAATGCAAATAATTGAAAATAATACATTGACTTCTGTGGCAGAAGACAAGGAGGTAGAAAAATAATATATAGAACTTTATAAGAACCTTCAAACGAAATCATAATATACTTTAATATTCATTGACTTCTGTAGGTGGCATAAGGGAGAACAATGAACATTTCTAAGAAAATATGACTCAGGATCAAGAAACAAAAGAGGATAAGTGCTTTGAAATTACTAAAGGCAAAGGCGTTACATTAGTAAGAGAACCAATAATTAATTAACCAAAGATTATTTATTAAATGCCTACGATGTGCCAGGCACTATGCTAGATACTAGGGATGCAGAGACAAATATTAAAGTTACTGTCCTTAAGGATCCTGCATACAATTGGTGGAAGGAGTATACATGCATAGACCTATTCAAAATATAAAGGCAATTTCTGGAAGTAAGGTACTAGCAGCTGAGAATGGGAAAGGTTTCATGTAGGATGTGTGTTTATTCTGAGTTTAGAAAGAAGTCAGAGACCATTAGAGTCAGAGGTGTGGAGACAGTGTATTCCAGGTATGGGACATAGCCATTAGAAATGCATGGAGACAAGTGATATAATGTTTGTGGGACAAATAACAGAAGTCCAATTTGAATGGATAATAGAATACACAATGGGGTATAATGTCTAATAAAACTGTAAAGATCAGCTGGAGACAGGCTTTAAATGTAAAATCAATGACCCACATGGTCACTTTCTCAACTCTATAAAAATCTTTATGAGAACAGTTATACATGTATTAAAGCAATCTTATTGAATATATAAAAAAAGAATAGTCAGGCTTTCACAAACAGTATTCTACAGTAAACCTTGTTTTACAATAACAAAGTTGTCTAAAAGTTGCATAGAATATAAAATCCCACTGTATCTACTATCTATTCTCTGGTGAGTATCAAAAAAGCATTTGATTCAGTAGAGCAATAGGTGATCTTAAAGGCACCCCTCCAACAAGGAGGATACAGATATTAAGATTACATAAACTGCTAGGTGGTACAGTGGATAGAGCTTTGGCCCTGGAGTCAGGAGGACCAAGTTCAAATCTGACCTCAGACACTTGATACTTACTAGCTGTGTGACCCTGGGCAAGTCACTTAACCTTGATTGCCTCACCAAACAGCTATATATAAAATAAATATATACACATATATACACTTTCTTCATTGACACAACAACAAAAATATTTTCTTTAATAATTCTTTGATTAATATCAAGCAAGACACAAAACAGGGAGATGCATGCTTATCAAAGATTTTTGACATTATCATGGAGAATGTCCAGGATAATCCTCATGGAAGGGGGATTTCCCTGCAAATGATGAGGTGCTCCAAATATTTCAGTTTTTAGAATTCATTTTGCTGAGAGAGTTGAGCCCAAGAATATTACAAAGCCTCCTATATGATATTTCCTTCAAATAATTTTATCCTAACCATACATGAAGAAAAAAAAATAATAATGTGAATGAAGAATATGTAATCTCTAGAACTGAATATACAGTTCAGTTGCAAATCTCATTAAAATATAAGGACTTTAGTCTAGTTGTACACATGGCTTGAGCCGAACGTTCAAATAGACAGTGAGGTGGTCCCAGAATTAAGGAGATAAATGGATTGTTTTTGGAAATCACATAATGCTTTTAATGATCTTAATTTTCTCCCTCAAAAAAAAAAAAAATCCAGGGGCAACTAGGTGGCACAGTGGCTAGAGAACCGGCCCTGGATTCAGGAGGTCCTGAGTTCAAATCTGGCCTCAGACACATAACACTCACTAGCTGTGTGACTCAGGGCAAATCACTTAACCCCAATTGCCTCACCAAAAAAAAAAAATCCATCTCTTTAACATCAATATCTGTTTAGTGATACTATAATATGGATACAAAGCAAAGAACGACACAATCTCTGTTGAATCAAAATTGAAAACCACTCAAAAAATGTAGAGACTTTTAGTAGACATAATTAGGCTTGAGTATAATAGCTATACATGAAGTGCTATAAATATATCATTGAAGGAAGTAGAGTAGTAAGTATGATTGAAAATCCATGTACTTCACAGCTATTACTAACATTAAGGGACCTAAAGATGGGTACCCACAATATTGGGTAGATCACTTGTAGAGGATTTATGAAAGAATGTGAATGACAGTCACTTAGAATGGTAAGGCATGGATGGTTTACAATCTGGGTTGTTGGAGAAGATGCACAGACAGATGAGATTACAAAGCTACTGAACCAATCCAATGTATTATTCCCCTGAACTCTCCCAACAAAGCTGTGAGGTTAACAGAACAGTTATTTTGCTCAATTTGCAGATCAGAAAAATGAGGATTGGAAAATTGAGGGGCTTCCTTTAGGTTAAATAAATGATGTGGCAGAAGTAGGATTTGATCTTGTCAGGATTTCAAAATTCTTTCCACCATGTTATCTCTAAATAGCTAATACAGAAATTTATAAAAATGATGATTCAATGGCTATTTAGTATCAAGTGGGGTAGAATAAAACAGAATTTAATATCTGATATGATATGAAGAATAAACTGATTTGATGAAATTAAATATAAAGTTGCTAAAGATTATAACTGCTTGTAAGGGGATAAAAAATAAACAATGGTGGGGGAGGGGGTGGGCAGATGGTTTACAAACAAAAAAGGCAAATACCAAAGGAAATGGAGCTTGGAAAGTATCATCAGTTTAGCTCAGAGAGAAAAAAAGGAGACAATCACAAATTGAAATAGTTGCAGAAAAATTAAAAGGAGAAATACCAAAAGATGCTGGGAAAATAGCAGAAGAAAAAGTAGATGACAATTTTCAGAATGGTATAAGATGATTACAATTTCTATACTTTATAATGCTAGGCACTAGAGGACAAATACACAAACAAATAAATAATCATACATACATGCACATGTGTGTGTGTATGTGTGTGTCACCATGGCCTCAGGATTACCATAGAATACTATTTGAGAAAGCCCAATTATTCTCTTTTTATATCATAGGTGATACTGCTCAGAACATGGTTCAAAACATCTTATACACACGTGTGTGTATATGCATATATATACATATATATGTATACATATACATACACTTACCTATCTATATCTATCTATTTTTAAATATGTGAACCTCATTCTTCAAAATGTGGGTCAAAAGACATGAAGGGTAATCAGAATGTGTAATGAATAGGATAGTAATATTTACTAAAATTCAGGAAATATAATTTCTTTTCCTTTGCCATTGACTCACTTATCTGTTCTGGGCTTCCTCTCACTTACCTATGGCAATTAGGATGCATCTTATTATGAATCTATGTCCTAAGATTTTTATGTCATAAGAATTTCAAAAAAAATATTCTTTAAGCTTATTACAATTTTTGCTGTACATATATTTTGTTAATACTTGAAACATGCTAGATTTTATAAACCCCAGTCTACCAATACCTAAATCCACAGAAGTGTTCATTACAATCATAAAGTATGGATTATCCAAAATGCCAGAGGCAGTATCAGATTAACCAATAGGCAGCCTGAAATATGAAGCTTGCCTGGGGTATTCTCTCTCTTCATAATGCTCAATATTTTCACTGTTACTGAATCAATCTACCCATCCATCCATCCATCAGCAACTATTTATTGATTTGTTGCATCATTTTTCAGTTGTATCCTACTCTATGTGACCCCATTTGGGATTTTCTTGGCAAAGATATTGGAGTGGTTTGTCATTTCCTTCTCCAGCTCATTTAACAGATGGGGAATTGAGACAAATAAAATTAAGAGACTTGCCCAGGGTCACATAGCTAATAAATGTCCGAAGCCAGATTTGAACTCAGGAAGATGAATCTTCCTGATTCTAGGCCTGGTATGCTATTCACTGTGCCACATACCTGTCTGAATAGTTGCTGTTATTGTTCAGCTGTTTCAGTTGTGTCTGGATCTGTGATCCCTTTTGGGGTTTTATTTGCAAAGTTACTCATGTGATTTGCCATTTCCTTCCCCAGCTCATTTTTACAGGTGAGGAAATTGAGGTAGACAGGGTTGAGGTACTTTCCCATGGTCACATAGCTAGTATCTGAGGCCAGACTTGAAATCAGGTCTTTCTGACTCCAGGCCCAGCACTCTATCCACTATGCCACCAAACTGTCCCTACTATATATGATGATAGCCTACTATATATGCCAAGTGCTGTCCTATGACTTGTGGATAAAGTTCAAAGAATAAAACAATCCATATTCACAAGGAGATTATATTTTAAACACAGCCATAATGAATCTCAATTGGACCTTTTCTCCTTAGGCAGCATCTAAGACTTAGAACCTTTCCTCAATCAAAAATTCCTAATATGGTGATACATCCCTTTCAGTCAATGGCCTGATGAAATAATAATTCCTAAGGTGTGAAAGACTTACCAACATTTCAATGTCAACTTTTTAAGGGTGTTTATATTTTAATGCAAGTTTCAGAGAAGGAAAGTGTAATTCAAAGGAAAGACCTAGTGATGCAATTACAATAAACACCAAGTAACATATATTTATAGAGTCATGATTTTGGCATCTTTTAATTCTGGATTTGGGGACTTGAAAAATGTTATGTTGTAAAGGATCAAAGAATTTATAATGAAGGGGAAGGAGACCCTTTTCCTAACTAACCTTACATTGGTAAGGGTGGTAATATTCCTAGAGCTTGAGGTTGATTTTGAGGTATAAAAGCTTAGCAGGGCCACCATGCAGATGATTACATTTTCAGGATCTGTTGAAGGGAAGCAATGGCATTTCCATCACTCAGCACAAATACTATACAAAAAGGGTTTAGAAAACCACAAGTAACATGTATCAGAAACAGAAATCTTATCTTGATAGGATGGTCTGGGTTACCCACTAGGTCTTTTCAACCTAAAGCTCCCATTATTAAGATAAATGATTGATAAGGACACAAGTATATTTGTTAGGTACTTACTCCATTAAACATTTAACATGAGTCTTTTTAACCAGCACTAAACCAGCACTAAAACCCTATCTTTTACTGACTTACATTGTGAACATAGAAGAAATGTACAAAATTCAAGATCAGAAACCTCCATAGCCAAAATGTGCAAATCACTTGAGAGAAATTCTGAATATGGATTGGAGACTCAATAAAAGATTGAATTTTTCTGAAGACAACTCATAATATTTTAATTTTTATAAAACTGGTGGGGCTAATAGAAATACAATGAAAACCCAGAGTGGAGGAGAAGGCACTTTTTTTTTCTAATCTATAGCAAACTGTGCCTTGAAATAAATCTAAAGTATTGTATGGTTAAAACAGCAAGAGAACAGTTTAATTTCCCATCAAGTCACAGTTTGGTGTGCTCCAGAGCAAATGCTCTGATAGAACATTTTAGTTGGATGCTGATATTTCTCTTACACAGATACAGATACACATGATCAAACAGCATGCATAAACCCCAAGGGTTATTTTGAAAAGGTTTTCGTGTGTTTATCAACACATATGCAAAAACTGGTCTGTTTTCATAGAGGCATTTGTGTTGGGCAAGTTTTTACATATGAGACAAATACATACACATCCTTTTTTTTTCTCTGAAAAGAAATAAATTATGCAATTAGCTTGACCAAAGGTAATTACTTATAAAATATATATTCACAAATATAGAAAAAACATACTTTTAATAAACTACCTGATGAAGTGATAATACATACATACACATATATAAATGTATATATATTAATATGTATGTATATGTACATATAATATGTGTGTATAAAGGAACATGTGTGTGTATAATTTTTGTATCTTCTCTAGTGCTTAGTGTGACATATTAAAATAGGCACTCAGTAAGTATTAATGAATGAATCAGAAATCAGAAAATGGCAACAAATACATTCCTCAAAGAGAAGATAATATAAGTATCATTTAAATCTCTTCCCATCACTTCAAGCAAGCTCTAAGATCCTGAGAAATTAAAAGCACGTCATCAGTAGTACAAGACTTTAGTAGCCTCTCCTTTTTCAGCTACTTTGAAAATCAATCCATCAACACATTCAAAACTATGATGTTTCAAACATAGCTTACCTCTAAGTATACTTGGTCTTAATCTAGCTGTTTTTCTCTAAAATATAGAAAATATTGCAACAAAAAGGCATCCCAGAGAAAATCAACAACTATAAATCAATGTCTATATGAGTATTTTCACATCTCACAATTTTTTGAGAATAATCTACATACTTGGAAGGCAATCTTGATGAAGGTTTGAGGCAAACTTTTGCAAATAATATTCTACTTCATATTACACAATGTTTACAATCACACAATTGGCCAAAAGGCAGAGAATACAAAAGTCTATTAGACTTATACTTTGTTGCTATGGAAAGAGAAATGATTCTGAGAAAGCAAAATACCTTCAAAGTTTTCTTCCAACAAGGTGGTGTCTCTCATGCATATATCAAACTCATATAATGGTTCTTAAACTAAATAACAAGAGAGATAACTTTTTTCTCTGACATTGATTATTAATATCAAATGATGTCTGAAACATGAAGATGTATTGATTATTTGTATTTCCATTGTCATAGAGGTGTTTTATGCAGACTACAAATTGAAGAGTGATTCAGTATTTATGGTGAAGAACTTCAAATGCTCCTGTTTGCAGATGATAGTTATGCTTCAAGCCCTGGAACATTACAGAACGTCTTAATTGAGTCCTATATTAAAAGAGTTCAGCCAAACTATGCACAAAGAATAAAGCAAGTTAATGAGGAATGCTTGTTTTTCAATGGATAATCAGCTGGATCCATAATAAAAGAATAAGAAGAGGAGAGCATTCTGGCCTACCTTTGGGAAAATGAACATTTCTTTTATAAACCCAAGTTTCTTCCTGAACAAAGAGCTAATCTTTTTAGCAATGATGATCTTTTTTGGAGAATATTATGTTCTACCAAGAATTGATGTTGAAGATCACCAAATCACTGGAGAGGTGAATAGAGAGGAGAATGGGAGTATTCAGTAACATATTATAAGTAGTGATTTATAGAGTAGAAACAGTGTAAAATGTCAGAAAAATATATGACAACAACAAAATTGATTACCTTATAGTAAGAGAGAAGGATTACTAATGATTAATTCACATGTCCAAATGCTATCTGGATAATATGAAAAGAATTATGGGAAGGTTCCTAGAATGTTTGATGGTTTCTCTGTTGTGGCTTTACTGGAAAGTATGGACAAGAGTCTGAAAAAATGGGCTGGCATTGATAAGTTTGGTACCTAAGTTGATGAAATTGCATATCCATTGAATTATTGCCAGTGGTCACATGAGACAAGAAAAAATGACAATTTATACTAGGTAAGTGGTCTTAATCACTAAATTGATCATTGTTACTGGCTGCATGCCACATAGAACTTGGATGACAGTACTCAGAAGGTCAGCTAATCTAACCTACACTTGTCTGAGAAGCCTGTCTATATTTCAAACTAGTAGTCAGCTAATCTATTTGAAAACTTCCAGATAGGGAGAACTCACTGCCTCTTGACAAAACCCAGTTTTACCTTTGAACAATTAAATTTATTGAGAGGTTTGTGTTTTATTTTTCTCTTTAATTCAAGACTATATCTGCTTCTCTGTAACTTACAGTCATTGTTCCAACTTCTGTCCTCTGAGTTCAAAAAGAACAAATCTAATCATTGCTTCACCATCCTGGTGCTCTCTTCTGGAGATGCTCAAATTTGTTAATTATCTTCAGAAAATATGAGATCCTGCAGAGAATGTAATACTCTGGGTATGGTTTGTCTGGGACAGAATACAATGGTACCTACTTTGTTCTGGATACTATGTCATTCATTACTTCCTGGCCTACCAGTAGCTTTTGTTTCCTGTGGTATTTATTATACCACAGAGAAAGTTTGAAGGTCACTAAAAACTTCAGGATTATTACTATAATTTTGCACATACATTGTCAATTTTCTTGCTGAACTCTAGTTTTACTATGTACTTAAAATTCCTCTGATCCATCAGTTTTATTATCTGAATATATGTGATTGCATATGTAGATGCACATATGTAAAATAATCTCATATTAAAGTTTTGCTCCAACATTACATACAAAGCAATGTGTGCAAAATCTCATGTTTTACTCAGGTGCTGTAGGTTATTCAGGAAATTTAAAATTTGATAATTATTTTAAAATTGTAATTATATGGTAAACCTGTGAAGAGTTATATTTGTGAGATGGAGAAATGAGGAAATTTTCAGAGAAAAAGAAGTTTAGGGTAAGGCAGCATTCTGGAAATGAGGCCATTTTCTATGAAACAAGTGAGCCATGATTAGAAATGGACTAAGTTATTCAGGAAAACTTTGATTAATCAAATTGCTACAGATGTCAATTAATTATGTATTTCTCCCTTGCATTCCACATTTATCAGAAAGGTTGAATGGTAAAATGGGGGTTTAATGAACACATTAATAAAAATATTATACAGCAGACATGCTGGATTTTGTACCCATTCAGCGCTTTCTCTGCTATACATAATCTTGTACAGGCATAATTGACTATCAGAATCATTACCCTGAGAAACTTAGTCATCAAAGAAGGGGTTAATTATACTCACTAAGGCAGGAAAATGAACTTAATAGATTTTAGAAATATTTTCAACAAGTTTTTAAACAAAAAGGGTTTCTGGTTAACCCTGAGTGAAAAGGAAAACTTAACTAATCAGGATACCATGATTCCTATGTGTTTCAGTTAATTGAAGTCTTATTAGCCACTGGGGAACTATTTAATGAATGAATAATGGTGACCCCTTAGGATTAGAAGTTACCTGAGCCCAGTGAGCATCTATATTCTTACTAGAGAGCAAGGTGTTAATTTAGAAAGCAAATATATATAGCTTCTAGGAGATTTTAACTGTAGAAGAGTTGCTTTTGCCATGAAAACCTATTATAATAGAGCACAGACACATGCAAAAAAGTAAATCATCTTCAAGCTAATTCTGAGAATTGATGAAGAACTTAGGATATGGGCTACTTGAAAAAGTGTTTTTTTTCTCATTCCTAAAGTATACACAGGATCACAGGCAGAGAAAAAAAAATCTGACCTAAATTCCCAAGGTGGTCATTTAAAAACCATTTTAGGCATTACTATCCTCTGAAGAGTACCTTTTAGACTATTAATAAATACTGTTCAGAGTTACTAGATGAAACAGAACAATTTTGGCCTGAAGGATCTACTCAAACCCCTTTATTTTGCAGATGAGAAGCTGAGGCTTAGAATAGTCACCTTTCCCCAGGTTCAAGTAGGCATGGTAGGGATAGACTGTAGGACTTGAAGTCCTTTGTTTATACTGTGCCTCTGACACTTATTAGCTGTGTGACTCAGGGTAAATCACTTAACCTCTCTTACCCTCAGGTTTCTCACTTGTAACATGGGGATAGTACCTATCTCACTTGAGGGGAATAAATTTAATAACACATAGTACAGGGGTATCAGACTCAAAGAGAAATGAGGGCAAATAAACTGTACTAATAAGGCATTAGCTGTGAATGTTATTTTGTTTTTCTCCTCAAATAGTAGAGCTGTATCTCTACTTGATAAAAATCACATGTTCAGTACACCTTGTGACCAATGGAACATATATGCAGCTCAGTTCACTAGGATTAGGAATGTTTTCTGTGGCCAAGGAATAAAGTTAATAGGGCCCAAATGGAGAATGAATAGGCAATCCTGCTTATAAAAAAATGCTACAATTTGAGTTAAAGCTCAACTTAAAAATGATCATTTTCACTAATTTACATTTATGATATGATGATGATGATGATATGTAGACACTGCCTAGCAATTAGCCTCATTATCTAATGACTACTTAAGCCAATAAAATCTTGGCTATCTGGAACCTATAAGCAATAAGTCTTTCTGGATCCTGGGCTTTCTGGGGATATTTAAATGTTGGTTTTATGATGATTAACCATTTTGGATGAGCTTCTTTTAAAAAATTGTATGACTACTGTCTTATACAAGGTACTTCTGCCTTTTCTTGATGATATTTGATCATCCTGAGCAGGATGATAAGATGAGCAGAAATAAATACACTGTCAGTCTTAGAGTTTATTAAAGTCTTTGGCAATCTTGCTCTCTTTTATCTTATTTCATCCTATTCCTCCTTATGTACTTACTGTCTATTTAAGTCACTATGACTACTACTATTCCTAAGATACAACATTCCATCTCCCATCTCTAGCCTTTGTATGTTTTCCTCTGTGTCTGAAATGTTATTCTTCATATCCATCTAAGGAAATCCCATTTACCTTGAAGAACAGATCAAGTGGTACCTCTTATCTGAGGCCTTTCTTGTCACCCTCTCTCCCCAATAATTCTCTCCTTATAATTATTTTGTATTTATTTACTGGTGTGTATGTTCTACTTTCCTGGTAGTTTAAACTTCTTGAGGGCAAGGATTATTTAATTTTTCTCTTTGCAGTATTAGAACCTTGCACATGACAAATACTTAATAATTGTTAGTTAAAATAAATTGAATTGAATTGACATGTGTAGGACTATCCCTTCTCTAAATGGTTCCAGAATGTTAAACTTTCTCAGTTCTTATAGCTGGCCTTTCTTCTCCAGAATATGACCAACTTATAATCTTTATGAGCATTCTTTCAATTTGGGATAGGTTAGCCTGATTCCCCATAGTGCTTATTAGTTAAAAAACAAAAACAAAAACAAAAACAAAAAAAATTTAAAATACCTCAAGGAATGAGGCTTAGGTTTATTTTCACAGAGCTAATCTGGAAAGAAAGGAACAAATATATAGCTTCTCTTCCAAGTTAAACTGAGGGATTCAAAGCCTAGTGTAGAGAGAAAAGGTAGGTGGTGTTATCCAGAGACCAGGAAAAGGTGCCAGGGAAGCAAGTACTTGTTCTTATTGGTACTGGAAAATCTATGCACATATATGCCCCATAACTAGTTTTGGGCCACCATTAGTAGAAGATTCCTACTTTTGTTTCCCTGATTTCTTTCTTTGCTGTCAGGTAATGAGCTATCACATTTTTAAACTGTCATTATGTGGGCCTGACTTTCTTCCCACTCCTGTTTCATTCATAATCTTTTCTGGAGCTAAGAAACCAAGTGATTCTAATGAGTTCTCTGGAACTGCACAAGGAGGCCCTGAGTTAGGTTGAGGAGTTTGCCTGCCTGTAAAGTGCATGAACTTTTGTGTGTGGTCCTTATGGCACCTATTACAACTACACTAAAGGTCTTTATTTTCTTAATTCTTACTATTGGCTGTGCTTTAGATAGGTAGTGTTTCTGGTAAGCTCTATGCTGCTTAAGTTTCCAATCAAGCAAATTGGGACCATTTCTTTAAGTATGTTGTGCAGTCAAATTAGATTTTGCTTCGAAAAAAATGTTATTCTAGAGAAAAGTACCACATTCAACTCTTAAATTGATTTTTTTAGATAAACAGAATTTCAAAAAAAATCTCTGAAATGAAAAAGTGGCATTGAATTATATAAATGTTTATGTATAATACATTGCTATGTTCCATGTTATTTTGACTTCACATAAATGTCTGTTTTGGAATTGAGTGGCTTATATTGGCACCTTATTTTCTGTAACCTATTTTGTTTGTGAATGCAAGAATGTGTGGTTATTTTTAGTCAATTCAGTCTAGGCAGGAAACTACCCCCACTGCATCAGATCCCAAAACAAACAATTACTGGGGGTCTCTTTAGAGCTTGCTTTCCACTGGCATAATGAGTTTGGGTTTTTTTTAAAAACAGACTTATAGGTACATGAGACATATGAATTAAATCACATTTGCCTGACATAAGCTGAACATAAAGCTCTTCCTGAGATTACCACTCTTTTACCACTCAGCCTATTCTTTTGTGACAAAAAGGTAGAAGTGTAAAACTGTTTGTACTGGAAACACCATTTCTACATATAAAAACACTTAGACTACCCTAGGGTTGAATGCATGCTAGAGGGAGGGAAGAAGAGCCAGATTTGGGGTTTAAACCTCAAACATGTACAGACTAAATGGGGAGGTTCTTTTGGATTAAGCCTGAAACATTCATTATAGCCCAGAAAGGGTATCATTTCTAAGATAACATAAAAGAACCAGGTAAGTCTTGCATTCATCAGAAGGCTTTCTCCCCCTAAAAGATCAGGGGTTTCATTCTAGAAACCTGGTGATTAACTTCCAATTTTGGCAACTGTGTTCTTATTTCATGAAATCCTCTTGCAGTTGCAATCAGTCTTGCAGAATTTATATCATATTATTTTTCCCCCTTCACCCCTGCCACGATAGACTGCTGATATAAAATCATTGCCTCGTGTTAGCAACCACTTGGAGCAATGGTTTCTAACTTTTCACACGAGGCCACTAACAAAATGTAACTGATGCGCTTTTATTTTGCGTGTATCACTTATTTCTGTCTGAATGCACCACATCCTTACCCAAATTTGCTCTGCCAAAAGTTATCTGTTTTTCCAAACTCCATCTTACACCCTCTTTGCTCCATACTTTGTTTGTGAATAACTACTTTGTTATCTAGACTGTTCCAGAATATGCTCTTGTTGATTTCAATTACTTTTCATCCCCATTTACCATACTTTGCTCATGGGAATACGATACCAAATGGGCCATGGGACAGGCCAAAATAAATAACATAAACAAATACAAACAAAACAAAATGAAGTTTATCTTTAGGATTTTCATGTTGCTCTTCTCCCTCCTAACATCTCCAGTGACATCATGTTGTTTCCTCCTTCCACATTTTACAGTTAGTCCTAAGGTAACAATACCTTTATATTCTTCACTTTTGTTTCTACCTCTATGATCAATACTTAACAGTCTGATGCCATAAAATGGGAGTTCTTCAAACCTGACTTCAACAATCTTTCCAGATATTTCATGTTACTCTCTCACACAAACTCTATGCTCTATTCAGATTGGCCTCATGGATGTTCCAAATACATGACATCCTATTTCCCACCTCTATACCTCTGCACATTGTTCTTCAAGTCTAGAACGTTCTCCTTCTTCTTTCACCTATGCTCCTTGGAATTCCTACTACACTTCAGCACTTATCTCAAACATCCTAATAGAGGCCTTTCCCTCCTCCAATGGCTAGGGCTTCCATCCTAATGCTGTATATTTTGTATATATTTGATAGTTGATTTTCTGTGCATGTGTTTTATTAATTTTTCCCCAGTAGAATTTGAGAAAAGGCCAGTATAATTTCTCCTTGAGATCTGAAACTATTTGGTGGATATTGTATCTCTATTCCTAACTAAATATTAGGCATTTAATAAGCATTGGTCTAATTGAATTCAATTGCTAAGAACTTTATAAACCATATAGTCTAATTCTCCCATTTAACTTTTAATAATCTGAGGCTCAGAGGGGTTAAGTGACTTGCCCAAGTCACTTATACAGTATATAGATAGTCATAACTAGAACTGAAACCCAAGTCTTCTTATTCCAGAAGTTGATGCTTTTCTCTTGTATCACACCCTATTCTCTTAGAGTCCTTCTTTGTACCAGGTTGTTTGAGCCCACTACTGTATTAGCAATAGGAGAGTAAGAGCCAGGGAGAGGCTTGACCAGCACTCTATTGCAAAAGGAAAAAAAAAATGAATCAGACCATGGTGGATCCCTTGCTTTTTAGGCTGAAATGTATTTTAATTTGCATATAATATGGGTTTTCTTTTTTTCCTAATTACATTAGACAAAACAAAAATAAAGCAGAGAAACATAAGTTGATTCACTTTATTTCCATTCATCATCACAGCTGCATGGCTTCAGCTGAGTTAGAGTGGGTTACAGTGAGATGGAGTATGGTTATCAAATTTGTCATAAGGAAAATGTTATCTCAGGTCAATTCTTTATTTGCAAGGAATGTACTATGCAGATACCTATAGTTCAGTGGTACTTAACATGTGTGTATGCATTTATGAGTGTGTGTGTGTGTGTGTGTGTGTTAGATGGCCCCCCATTATTAGCCTTGGGAATCCTTTTCAGAATTTTTTTTCTTTGATGGAAGGAAATGCTAAATTTCACTTAGAAACTAATGAAAATAAAGATGTACTGCTAAGTCCTTATTAGTGTTAATAATGAATCTCCTGAATTTAGCCTCAAATATTAAAGTTCATATTATTCAAAGCTATAATTACATAAAAATGTAATAAATTATTCCAGCCCAATGGAAACACACGGTGTAAATTCCAATAATGTGACCATGTAAAGGTAGGGATTCATTATAATGTGACCACTTAATGGGAGTGGAGATTCATTATTTACAGTGACTAGCACCTTTTTGTGTTTCATTTTTCCTATCCAATTTCCTAGACCCTCTGAAACTTATGATATGTATTATATCACAGTAATAACCTGTGCTCTAATTTTTGAACTTTTAGTTCTGAGATCCTACAAAGTTGTGCTTCCTCATTCTTGAATTTGGTAATACATTGATTGGTGAACTCCTGCCTCTTGCACCCTATGTTTACTCAATTTGTTCCATCTTGGCCTATTATCTGCTAAACCTTGAAGGGAGGTAAGGGAAAGTGAGGAGCAATAGAAATGACTGCCAGGTAATATAAAGGATTATTCTAAAATCAGGTGTTTGTAGGTTATTTGTATTTTAAAAAAGGTCTTCTAGATACATAACGACAATTCAACAGAATGATGTGAATGATGTATTATTATTATGAAAATTTCAGGTACTATGGCAAGTCACTGGTAGAGATATTTTTAGGAAAATAATTTCTTATCAAATTCCTTAAATAGCTATCTACTTTTCTGATGTGTAGGAACATTTTCTGGAGAAAATCTAAGATGACTTCATAGGTATCTCATTAAACTTTGCTTCCTGAAAAATTATTATCAGTATAATAACTGATTAGACATTTTAGAGAGAGAAAAAATGCTTTACTAATAGAAATAATATCTAATCATATTATTAGAATTAGTTCTGCTATTTATACTATTGAGCTTATTTTGTTTTGGCTTTAATAACAAAACAAAACAACAAAAACCCACTTGAATGAAAGGCCAGATTATTTTTTTTTTCTGAAGGAGCAAATCGCAAAATGATCTCATTTCTGAGTGACAGAAGATTCTCTTCAGCCTATAATTGTTGTGCAGTCATGTAGAAATGCCACAAAGTCAATTCAGGACAAGGTTTCTGAATTTAACTTCAGCCAAAATTGGTGAAATGAGCAATTTTGGCTGCAGTACAAACAAAGCTCAAGAGAATAGACAACATAACAGGAGTAGATAACAATGAATTCTGGAATGGAATTTGTTAATAGGTTCATAGGGTTGAGGACATTTTATATTGTTTAGAAGTTGTGAAACCCTTAAGGGCCTTAAAAAAATTTTTGTTGAAAGAGAAAACTCATTGAGGAAAGAAATCTGTACTGGTGAGAGATAAACAACCCTAGGTATATGCCTTCCTGGAAGTTAGTTTCATTTCAGTATTCAGAAATTTATATACATGTATATGAAGTTGTAAGATTTTTCTGGCAAAAATTTTCTCATTGTCCTTAAGGTTGTTCATCTCTCTCCCATATGGCTACCTTTGAATACACTGCCATAAAAATACTTGTGTTTATCTTAAACACAAGTTTAAGGAAATAGGTAGAAGGTGGGAGTACATGTGAGAGTGATTCTTGGATGTTAGGGATTGATGGAATAGGGTTGGAGAAGACATTTTCTCCTATAACTGGAGAAAGAAAAAAACTAGAATGAGAGGGCTGGGTGATATGAAAGGAATAGGGAAAGTCACAAAATAATTTTGACTATGTATCTGAACAAAATAGCAAGCATTAAGCAGAGCTTATGAAATGATTACTGCCTCACTCAAGTTCTGCACTCATTGTTCGGTTGTTTCAGTTGTCTGACTCTTCATGACACCATGGTCATGGCTATATATATCCATGGACTTTTGTTAGGAAAGATACTGAAGTGGTTGCCATTTCCTTCTCCAGTGGCAAACAGAAGTTAAGTGACTTGCCCAAGGTCACACAGCTAGAAAGTTTCTGATGCTGAATTTTAATTCAGGCTTACTCACTCCAAACCTAGCAATCTATCCACTGTGCCACCTCGTTGCCCCTCAGCACTGATAGAGACTCAAAAATAATAATAAAAGCGCTACTCAAACAAACGGAACTCTTCATATGTCATTCCTCTATTTCAAACAATAATAAGGGGGAATTTTTGATGTCCACTAATGTAATCCATATAGATAGTTAAATGAGACAGATGGCCCCTATTTGGGGGTTGGCTTAAAGGATTTGAACTCAGATCTTTCTGAGTCCCAATTCCAAGAATCCACCATATAATTGTTTCCCACTTCCCGAGCCCATAAATCTCCTTAGACATCGCTAAAGACTCATCAGAAACTCAGGTACTATACTTGCAATACTAAAATCTGCTAACCAAATTGGGACAAGATATATTACACAAGATGTCTTATTAGGTATGGTAGGGTATTCAAAGACTACCAAATCTATGTTTCTATCTGAACTTTGAGAAAGGACAATACATTTTAGAATTCATATGCCAAAGTTACTGTGTTAGGTCTGCCCAACTATGAAAACAAACAAGAAAAATCCTTCAAGATTAGAGCTTTTACTTACAAAAATCAAGGTGGAAATCAAACAAATGAATGTATGCCCTCAGGTAATGACTAAGCTATGTAGAAGCAATTTATAATTTTTATGTTGATAAACTGGAAAAAATTATCTATTTAAGATGTGAGTAGTTTAATCAGTATATTCCAGCTGCCCACCTGTATGCTTATGTTCTTAATGTAAAGGAAAGGGGCTATCTTCTAATGGGAAAAAAAAGTGAATGTAATAACAATTTGGGAACCTTGCTTTTAATTTCAATATTTCCACTGTGAACCTTAAATGTTTCTATTCTTTGTATTTACATTTCCTGAAAGGAATCATATTATAGTACAAAGGATTTTCAGCTAGGAATTATATTTGATTCTCTGTACTGTACTGTGTAACTCTGAGCAAATGAGCCATTTAAGCCTCAGTTCCCTCATTTGAAAAATGAGAGACTGAGACTTCATTCCCAAGTTTCTTTATACCTATAAAATTCTCTACAATGATTTATCTATAAAATATTTCTCTGCAATGTATACTATAAAAATGTTGCCTGAGCAATTGACTTGTCCAGGGTCACATAGCCAATATGCATCAGAAATGGAACTTGAAAACTAGTTTTCTGAACCCTAAAGTCAGTTCTCTGCTACACCACACTCCAGCTCAGCTTTAATCACAACATACCATATTTAAAAACAAACCAACAAAACCATTGTATTGAAAAGGAGGTGACATCCAATTCCAAGATCAAATATTATTTAGACATCATTGAAAAATATTTTAAAACAATGTTGGAAAATTAATAGTAAAAGAATTTATTTTCACATATGTGATAGAACACATAGACACACCAATCAGTATTAAAGGTATAATCACCATTATTTCAGAATCACAACCATAGGTGCTAGACAATAAATATACTCCTAAACTCATTTAAATGATATTCTGAAAGGTGATGAAACCCCTTTCCCCCTATTTCTTCCATAAATGTGTGATATTTGTGAGCAATAAGGTAGCATATCATGGGTTGATTAACTTAACAGCTGTCTTTGGCAGGAAGAAGAGCCAGGTATAGATGAGAGATATATTAAAAGTAAGTTTCAATATTTCTAAAATAAAACAGCTTTTATTTAATGTTCTGACAAACTGAGAAAAAAAGCAGGAAAATTTTTGGATAACAAGCTTTATCCCTTTCAACAAAGCATCTGCTGTTTAGAGGTCACATGGACCAACAGAAGTCATGGGTCATCATCATAGCTGCAAAAGTTTAAAATCTTCAAATTCATCAGAATATATGTCTAGACGCCCCAGATATATTATGAACCTTAGCTAATGTCAAAAGAGTACTGAGCAATGCAATAAATTTGCATGCACTGGGGGAAAAAAGACAGCTTTGGTTGAAAGGTTAAATTAGTCAATGAAATTTAGTAGAAAGTCACTTAGGTTTATTAGATCATAGGATTTAGAGATGAAAGAGACCTCAAAGAGCAACTAGTAGAATCCTTTCATTTTATAGATGAGGCTTTCCAAACATGATGTTCATTTGGAAGATACCTTCCTTAAGATATATTTTGCTACATAAAATAGGATTATAACTTCAAATTGAATAAAACTGAAGGTAATACTCCAATGGCATAGTAATGGATATTTATACTAACATATTTGTACTATTATTTTATTCTTGAGAGACTCATTGGTATTTCAATCCATTTATGTACTTAGGATTAATTAGCAGACTTAAGCAGTAGATAATATCTTGTTTATTATCTTGAATATTATCCTTCCTCTTTCCAAAATCCATTATTGCTCAATGAATGCTCAGGTGTTTTTGGATTACAAGTGGGACTTAGGTTTTATAAGCAGTTGTGTGAATCTGAACAAATCATTTAAACTCTTAGCCTCAATTTCTTCATCTGTAAAAAAGGGATAATAATAAAAATGTGCAGATATACTTAGATAGTTCAGGAAAATATTCAAGTGAGAAACTGGGTGGAAAGTTTTTTTAAATATAATACAAAATCTAATATTTTTAAAATAGTAACAATCATAGTAATAACTCACACTTAGGAACCACTTTAAAGCTTATAAAATCCTTCTATATATATTTACTCATTTTACCTTCACAATACTGAGAATGGCATATGTGTATGTGCATGTGTATGTATATAAACATTGTTGTTTAGCCATTTCAGTCATGTCTGACTCATTGTGACCCCATTTGGTGTTTTCTTAGCAAAGGTATCAGAGTGGTTTGCCATTTCCTTCTCCATCTCACTTTACAGGTGAGGAAATTGAGGCAAACATGGTTAAGTAACTTGTTCAGGGTCACACAGGTAGTGTCTGAGGCCAGATGTGAACTCAGGTTGAGTTCACTCCAGGTGAACACTATACACTGAGCCACCTAGCTAACCATACACACATATATATGTGTATCTTTGCATTTGTAACTTAATATATTGCTACTATTATGTTGAAAATATGGAATAAGACTGAGATCCTAATAAGCTTTACATGTTACAGAGAGAAAGCTATACCATATCATGCTATGTGTATGAGACAATTTTTGACCCATGGTTTAACTGATTTAATTGTATGGGTAAATACTTTCACCAGAAGGTTGTATTTTAGTTTTGAGAAGTAATGATGAATTCTTTTGTGCCACATCAATACTAGATGAAACCACAGAATGTGAATAAAGTGCAGAATTGCAGTTTATAGGCCTACCACAGACTGTATATTCATTTATCAAAATTTTAGAATGCACGAGGCCCTATAATAGGTGTTGACATATACAAAGATGAATATGAAGCATCCAGTGGGGGTAAGCAGGACAAATATACCTAAATGCAAAATAGCCAAAACATATAGCCTGTTAGCTATGAAGGGTGAGAGATGAATTCATTGACAACAAAGTTTTACAATTCAGTTGTGCTTGATGGTATACATGCTGAAAGTCAATGAAAACTGAACAGCTCAGTAACTACTATATGGCAAACATGAGGAAATGGCCTGAAGGAACAAGCTCCAGCCTTATAAAAAAGACATAACAGAAGAAGACAGCCACCGTGCTATGGTGGTATGCAACTGAGATGGTATTTGGAAGCATTTACCTTCTCACTGCCTGTCATTCTACCATGATAGTTTTATTCTGCTTCTCTAATGTTAGTTTTGAAGTTTGTTGTAGTTGTTTTTGTCTTCTATTACTCTCTATTAAGATGAAAAGACCCATGGATGGTACCATACCTTAATTCTGTATCAGCTCATACCTTAATAATCAACTGATACCTCGGCAGATATTATTGTAATGATTGAACCCAGGGTAAGTACACATCTAGGGGTTGCTTAGGAGAATGAAGCCAGAGATGGCACCAGAAGGGAGGAGTATTGGGGACAATAAACTTCATCTCCTTTTAAAGTTTTACCTTAGGATGGCTGGAATGAATGCTATAGGAAATAAACTCAGGTTAGTGCTATATTTTTGTTCTCAGTGGTCTTTCTTTAAATATTGCTGACAATTAATTATAGCCACAGTAGGGAGTGACTGTTGATAGGCAGGTCAGGCTACAGGTCTCAGAGATGGCCCCACAAAATAGTTCCATAGGCGAGGAGTATCGAAGTAACGGTCACTACTCTGTGTAACAGTAGACTGCAGCCAAGCTGCTCTGCTAATAGTGCTTTGCTGTAGCATTTTCAAATACTAAGAAAAAAAATCTACAAAATGTGACAACTCATTTTGTTTTCATTTGGTGCCTTTTAATTTTTTTCCTCTTTCATTCTCCATAACTCTCCTGTCAAGTGGCCCAATTTTGAAAGTCACCATTCCAGATCAGGCCCATGGAGGGCTGTGCTTTGTCACTTTGCAATCAGCAATTCAAGCAGTCATATCACTTTCTTTCATAGCTGTTGTGTTACCTCTAAATTGGCCTGGGATGGGAGAAAGCAGTCCTGCAGTTCATGTTCGGGAACAAAATAAAATTGTGTTTCTCCATTTGGCTTTTGTTTTCCCCCTTCAGCATTTTGATTATCAATTTCTACTGAGGCCTGTGGCATGGAAGCTTGCTTTGCCTCAGAAAGGGATTTCCCTATTGGTTATCTCAATAAGGCAGATTTTGGGAGGCCCCAAGCCAAAATAATATGAAACTTCCCATTAAGGTAATAAAATTTGAACCCTTACCTTTGGAAATTTTAAACTTAAACATTAAGCTTCATTTAAATTGAGCCTGCCATCCAAACCATTAACTGTGGGGTAATAGAGCCCAGTGCCTGCAGTTATTATAATTGGGGTGATTGGGAAGAATGGATTTTTATACAATTGATTGAACTTACTCTGTATTTATAAAACCTCATGTCCACTAATGTGGATAACAGATGAGCCAAGTATAGGATTGTATCCTAGAGGATTATCTAAGCCATTTTCCTATAGAAAAGAAAGATCTATAGAAATGCAAACAAGAACATTAGCACAGAAAAAAACGTGACTAATCTCATAAGCAGATGGACAAAACAGTAGAACCAAAATGATCCTTATTTTTAACAACTTTGGTCATCTATTTAATTGATCTTTATACTGTTGTTGCATAGAATTTCTGCCCCTACACCTCGATTAATATTTCTTTCTTCCTTTATTACTTCCTTTCTCTGGACTTCAATTCCTCATGTACTACAAAGGGGAACACTCCAAGGTCTCTAGGGTCCAGTCCAGCTCTAAAATGAATAGTTTAGCAGCAGCATGGTATAGAAAGTAGTGGATGTGTTTTGGAGTTAGTGAATTGGGTTCAAGTCCTAAATCTGATCCATACTGGTTACATGACCTTGGCAAAATTATTCAATTTCTCAGTTTCCTATTCAACTCTCTAAGACAAATTCAGTCCTTCTAATGATGCAGCTTTTTTAACCTCTGAGGGCTGTATGTGTACGTATGTATTTATGTAAGTATGTATGTGTGTCTTTCTTCCTAAATTTACTAAGTTTACATGAGCTATACCTCCAATCTACCTCAGCTATACATAGGAATGACCACACCCTTGATCAAAAGTATTTTACTTCTTTCATCAAGAATTAATAACACTGATTGTAAACAAAACTGATCATAACTACCTGTGATTCTATCTGTCCCTATATCTTACTTCTTCTAAATCCATTCTTCATCTTCATTGTAACCTACATACAATTTCTCCACCCTTCACTACTATTCATGTCCATCAACCTTGCTTTGATTACGTGTTCCTCCTTTCCTAGTTTTGACTCTTCAGTTGACCAATTCAGCAATAAACTATTTTCTAATCTTGAATTCCTTGCCCTCCTCCATTTTGCCTAATGGTGCTCACATCATGACAATATCCTGTATACCTCTTAGTACCCACCTGTTCCATTCTTATTTAAATGCTACTTGCATCAACTATAAATATGTGCCATTAAATTCCAATTGGATTCTTACTGCTGTAAGGCAATCTTTTATTTATTTATTTATTTTTCTCATCCCTAATTGACCCTTTTGACTTACCATCTGTTGCATACCCTTTCTCCTCAATGTCTCCAAAGGAGCCCTCTCCACTCTCTCATCTGAAGACTTTGCCTCATAATTTCCCAAGAAAACACTATTCCCTGTGAGTCTCCTCTTTTACCTTTTACCTCATCTCCCAATCCTTAATTATTTATATACATGTATATATATATTTATATATATGATATATAACACATATACATACATAGACTTCAATTTAGACATACACATCATTGTTTTTTCCTATACTTCAGCCTCTAATGAAGAGATGATGTTTCTTTTTGCTAGTGCCAAGCCTCTCTACATGTTCCTTGAGCCCATCCTTCTGTCTTCTCTAGTAGATGGCTCCCAATATCATCTTCTCTGTCTCTTTTTTTCTCACTCATCTTCAACCCTTCTTACAATGACTAGTAGCTATAGAACTCTATTTTAAATAGTGTTAATTCATTTTTGAATAAAAGTCATCTTCTCTGTGGACCTCAAGACATCTCTAAACTTCAAACAGAAATGTTTCGGTACATACACACTTTAAAACATTATCCAATTAAGGATAATGGTTTAGAGGTGTTTCCTTTAGAATTATCCCCCAAATTGAGGTTCTGACCACCTCATGATATATTCTAAGACCCACTTTGTAAGAACAGATGGATTTGGGATACTGGCTAGATTCCAAATAGATAATTGCATCATACCTTCCTAAATTCCCAAAGAAGTTTCAAATGATCATACTTTTCTTCTTTATATTCAATTTAGGATATATTATGAAAAGTCTTAGTCCCAGATAATATAGTATTTTGGGTCTCTGATTCCAGGAAAACAATTTCTACTAGCTGATATCTGAAAAAAGATTCATTCCCCATATTTGAAAGATTCCCTAGGATTAGAATTAATAGTCGGGGCTGAGCATAAGTGAAACTGAAATATTCACACTATGTCGTCATCAACTTGAATCTCACAGTTTTATCAATTTTTCCTCTACTAGTTTTGCTTGTTCCTACCAATTCAATGACCTCAGGAGTACTGTATTCTGAATGATATTAAAAGTAGTAAGCTAAAAGAATACATTTCTAATGTTGAGAGTATAGACATTAGTCTGCAAATGGGGCTAATTACTGTCAAAGGCAACAATAGCTCTGAATTTCTATTATTAAATTATTTTCTTTTTTATTTAGGCCAGGTCTTTAGATGCAGGTCAGAATCCAATATAAGATAAATGAAACTGAGGGAACACAAAAAACATGCATATCTTATTTGTATACAGTTTTAAGCTATTAAAGCTATCAAAGTTTTAATAGGTGGCCATCTGTATGTATACAAACGTTTGGTTCTGTTTAGCTGGATATATCAGGGTTGATTTGGGTCTGAATTATATGGATAACTGCTTTGCTTCTCTTCTATGTGCCAATATTCATGGAGATGGGAAGAGGGAATGGGGGAGGTGGTAGGAGGCCCAATATTTTAACTGAGTCAAGTAAAGTTTACTAGTCCCTTTGATATGACTAGTGGCTGACAAGATTTGGGTATCACAACCTAACACTAAATTTGTTACACTATCCATTTTTCTTTACCACTAGAAATAACACACCTTGACTAAGGGCTGAGGCCAGCTTTTACAGCTGTAACTACTAAATTGGAAAAAAAAATATACATCTCAATGCCAATGGGTTTCTTAGGGCAGTCACCCCAGCCATGGAATCATAAAGCATATTTCATTTCAAATGACAAACAGGTTGTATATACTTTCCTTGTTGTACCCACAGTCACAGAATGAGAGGTTTATTTATATTTTGGGGGGACATTACATAAATCAGTTTTTTAGTAACAAATGACTCATTTCCATTTTTTCCAGTTAAATTTAAGATTGAAACAAAAATTTAAAATAATATGTCTCATTCTCAAATACAGTTCAATACCAGAAGGTAGTAAATCTGCAAAAGGAAACCCTCTCTTCTGTTTTAACAAATGTAGTGCAATTTATTTCATAGCTTGATAAAGTGTTACAGATGGAACTTTAGAGATCTAGTCTAACTCTTTCATTTTAGAACCTAGAAACCTGGGGGCCAGGGAGCTTAAGTGATTTGCCCAAGGTCACATAACTAGGCAATGACAGAACCGTCACATAGACTCAGTTCTCCTGACTCCTAGTGCAATGCTTTTTCATCTACATTGTAGAGCTTCTTCCCTTTTTCCTTTCATCACATGGTAGGAGTGGAAGACAAATGCTTTACCTTTCTCAACTCAAGAGAGTAGATCTTAGTAATCTAAGCAAGGAGAAAATGGCTGATTCTATCTCATTACTTTACCACACCTCAAAAAATACTCCCCATTCTGCTCAAATTATCAGAGCTTCACACATATATACACACACTCATAATTAATAAGTATATGGTAATAACAGATTGGTAACTGGTTCTTTCTTTTCTTTTGAAAATGACTAAATACTGTACTCTGATAAATTATTTTGTCTCAACCATATTTTTAGCCAGTTATGCACTAAATTTTCAGTAATTATAAATGTTCTTATGCTATAATTAAACCTGAGGAATCAACAAATATAATGTACCGACAGCTGATCTACTATAGCCATGTGGCTATGAGTAACACTCTCTCCTTGAACGAAGGGACAATTTTAAATTTTGTTTTTGTATTCCTAGGACTTAGCACAGTGACTGGCACAAATGCTTACTGAATTGAATTCAATATACAAAGGGACTGTTCTCTTGGGAAGAATGGGTATAGCCATTTCTATAGATGCCTCCTTTCTCCCAGGTCTTTGGTTTCCCTGAGGAAGACTAAAGAAAATCCCCTAAATAGAGCACTGATCTTGAAGTTAGGAAGATGATCTTCCTGAATTCAAATCTGTCCTCACTTAACTAGCTGTGTGACCCTGAACAAATCACTTCACTTTATTTGTCTCAGTTTCCTCATCTGTAAAATGAGCTGGAAAAGAAAATGGCAAACTACTCCAGTATCTTTGCCAAGAAAACCCCAAGTGGGCTCACAAAGAGTTGGACAGGATTGAAATGACTGCACAACAACAAATACACACATGTCCCTTGGCATCATGGCCATTGACATTATGATAACCAATTTTTTCTTTTTGGTGAGGCAATAAGGGTTAAGTGACTTGCCCAGAGTCACACAGCTAGTGAGTATTATGTGTGTCTAAGGCTGGATTTGAACTCAGGTCCTCCTGACTCCAGGGCCGGTGCCCTATCTGCTGCACCACCCTAATAACCAATTTTCTGAAGCTCAGGGATATGGGTAAATATTAAGGAATAGGAGGACTATCTTTGGTAGGTTCTATTAAGGTGAAAAGATTTTAAGTATTAGCTCAGTAACAGACATGTCATTTGAGGACTAGACTAGTGTTTTTCAGAAAGGTGTATCACCAGGTTGACCCTAGGGTGAATTTTTCAGGTAGAGCGAGTCACAAAGACCATTTGCAAGTGTTGTTAATCTGGACATGAACTTCCAAAAGACATATCTTGAAAACTATTTCAAGAGAATTGTTTTCCTTTTTAATCTGATGCATTTTATTTTATGTATTTAAAAAGATTATTCTGTGAAGGAGTCCATAGGCTTCATCTTGCAAAAGTGGGCCACAACACACAAAAATGCTTAAGAACTCCTGATACAGGCACAAAAAGAGCTTTCATTCTTCAAATTCTTGCATCCATAAATGACCAGTCACAAGTCCCAATTTGGCCACTTATTAGCTGCCTTGTCTTGGGCAAAACACTTGCTAAACTTCAGGTTCACCACCTGTAAAATGGGAATAACAACATATGCCTTATCTCCCTTATGGGGAGAATGTGAAGAAAGTCCTTTGCAAACTTTAAAGGCTGTAAAAATGTGTCATCATTATAACAACACTATGCACTTCCTTTTTTTTTTTAAATGCATTTTAAGTTCTTGTTTCTATAGTTAAATTCAACATGATTTCTGTCCCAACTGCCTTGCTTTTGTGATGGAAAAGGAAGAAAAATTGGGCACAGTGATTATGAACATACACCCTATCTCCTTTCCCCTCAGGTTCTAGATGTATTATTTTGAACTTAGTTTTAGAAAGGGGACATTGTACTTGACTGAGTTTCATTAGATGAGCAACTGGTTAGCAATAAGCTATAGCAGGAGTGCCAGACTACTGGAACACTACCTTCTCTATTCCTGAAAGCCCCATGGGGATCGCAAGAAGTTGTTAAAAGCCATGCTTAATTATACAAGCAAGCAAAGAAGGATCTCCACTCACTAAAATCCAATTGCACATTTGCCTGCCTCATTCCATCAACTCAAGGAATTTATATGCCATACTGAAAGTAATGACAGGAATCTTTTCACCATAGGTTGTCAGAAAGAGAGGATTTATATTTCCTCTATAGTTGGGATAAGTTAAATGAGAAAATGAATGAAATTTTGATAAAATTTCCTGACTTACCATTCTTATGCACATACCTATATGTATATACATATAGGTATACACATGTATATACGTGTGTCTACAGATACACACATATATGCTGATTAGAATAAGTTGTGACATTGCATTATTTGTCAGAAATCGTGCTTAAATCAAGTCTTGATTATAATGATCGTCACTAGCAAAAAAAGGAAGCTGATGATTTTGATAAAAGCAGGTAAAAAAAGGTTATGTCCTCCTCTACTTATTCCTTTAGAAAGCAATCCTTTTCAAATTTTAAAATGCGGCTTTAAAAAAAGAAATAAAGAAGAATTGAGACCTGAAAAAGCATAACAAAGCATTAAAGATATTTGATTGTCCACAGTAAAAATAGAGAAGGATTCACATTTGACCAAGGGGTAAGAGTTGGGTTCCAAGCAAAAAAGCATCATTATTTATAACAAGCAGATATGATTCTATAGATTAAGCGGAGAACAGTGAATTAATGTTATCTTAATGTTGTTTAAATGGCCTTTAGATGTGGCACATAGCAATGCCAGGTAGAGTGGTTAGCACAAAATGAATGTCAATATGACAGAGGTGACTGGGAAGCATTTTTACCCTGAGTAGAATCTGGTTAATTAATGACCTTGAAATGATTAGCCCTGATAAGCCCCTAGTGTATAGTCTTCCTTTATTTTGTGAAACAGGACATAGCCTGTGTTAATGGGATTTTCTTCAGAGGCTGGTAAACTGGGTAAAAGATGTTCTATAATTATCTGCTATTTTTAATGATGGTTTTTTATTGTGGTTCATGCCCTAGGTTACTCAGGGAAATGGATGGGGAAAGTGTGAATGTAGAATGGTGTTTTATGCTGACAGATTTAACTTTGTACTTGGATATTAATACAGAAAAAATCTAAATTGTTGGGGCCTGTACCAACAAACTCTATCATTATCCTTAAAGTTTATTGTTCAGTTTAAAGTATAAAACTTCTTAAATGGCTGTTATAGAATTAATAGGGTATATGTAACCAATGCAATTCATAGGTAATGTAGGCTTGGATGGAAAAATGATTATTCTTTAACTCAAAGTGTTTTTCCTTATAGAAATTTTACTCTGATTACCTAAGATGAGGAAAAATCTCTATAGTTTCAGTAATTATTCTTCCCTGACCTCAAATCAGGCCATAACTATGACATTCTCTTAAGAATTATTTACTTGGACATTTTCCCTCTTTCTTATTCAATTCTGTAAGTTGATATTTAGAAGAAAAAAAAAAAGATGAGCTGAAGGTCTCAACAGTCAAAGAATCAAAGCTTATGATGTTTCATACTTGGAAAATATAGGACAAAAATGTAACCTATTGACTAAAATTATCAGACTTGGAAATTGTTTAAGGAATATAGTATGTGGCATTATTAACAGAAAGTCCAGTTCCCAAGAGGCTCCTGGTAATATGGCATTCTACCACTTTCTGACTGACCCTTTTAAAGATCATAGACTTTCAGAATTAAAAGGTGCCACAGATATCATCTACACAAAAATGTACTCATCAGAAATCTCCTTGATACCATTTGCATTTGAGATGATGCACTATGATGCACTCATACTAGAAGATCAAGAATGTAAGAGCTGACAAGCATCGTCTAATCTAAAGCTTTCACTTTGCATAAGAGGAAACTGAGGCTCAGAGAGGTTCAGTGAATTTTTGAAAGCAATACTATGCTCACTGTCAGAACTAGGACTAGAATTCACATTTCCTGAAATCTGAGGTGATAAAGACAATGAAGGTCATAGAGGAAACAAAATAATTCATTCCCGATCCTTCTTGATATCACAAAAGTTTTGTTGAGGTGAAATCTTTGCTCTTTAGAGTCTTTCATTTCATTTTTTTAGAAGAATGCTACCTCTTCCAAATATTATGTTTTTTTCTGATCCTACTCCAAAAGGGGTTAAAATCCAAGTACCTGAACTCTGTTTCCTTGTTTTTTTGTTTTTTTGTTTTTTTTTTTCCTTTTCTCATTGTTTATTTTTTTATTCAAATAGAAGCAGGAGTACAACCCAACTCTCTTGAATCCTGCATTGGTATTGGTGATCCATACCATTATATGGTCCTTGAAAAGAGTCACTTTTATCTATTGTGATTTTATGAAACTTTTCCCTTCTCTCTCCAAGTACTCAAATGTTTAGCATTTAACCAAAATTGATCTAGAACTGTTTGTTTAATGACGAAAGGAATTCTGAAAGACTTTAGTCCTCCATCCTGATGACTTTGTACTTTATATCAGGTTCTGCTTTCATACTCTTTATTGCTTGCCCATTTAGGCTTTTGAATGATTGATCTAGATTCTTGACTTTGAATATTCTACACTTGAATTCTGCTAGTTTGTAAATTTAAACACCTATGCTCTTATTGAACCACTATCAATAAAGGGGAATTGATTAACTATTCCACAATGAAGTACATTCTTTTTTACAAGATTGACTAAACTTCTTAACTCTGTCCAGGAACAGGAAGGGTAGATAATATTTATTCTAGTAGCAAGCCTTTTGGTAAAATGAATTCTGGTTCAGGGGTATTATGTAGTGGGAAAAGGAACTCTGGAACTATATCTTTCTCTATATAATATCCAAACAGATTTCTAATACAGATCACCCTAGTGCAGTAGAAAATATCCTGGGTTTGAAGGATTGAGGGTTCATATCCCAGATTTTACTTATTATATCTCTAAACTTGGGTACTTAACCTCAGTTTCTGCCTTTTGAAAATGAGTAGGGTTGACTAGCTGACTTTTAAGGTCTTTTCTAGCTCTAAATCTACTAATTTCCAGCTCTAAAATCTAATTCTAGGTTTTTAAGATAATTTTTTAAAAATCTCTGAATTTCCAAAAAAAAAAAAAAAATAAAAGGATTGTGTACAACTCCTGAGATAGTAATATAAATAAGAATTGAAGATGAAACTTAAAATGTATATCATATGATTATAAATGTATTGGTTAAAGAGACTTCAGAGTCCATCTAGACCAATACCTTCATCTTGTTGATGAGGATACCAGGCTATAGAGAGGTCAAATAATTTGCTCGATATTCCACAGGTAATAAATGGCAGAAGTAGGATCAGCTCAAAAGAGAGAAGGATAACAAATATCTTTTCCTTGTCTTCAATTTCTCCCCCACCTTTCCATATCCTTATATCCACATAGAGAAAAATATGTAGGGAAGAACACCAATAAAAAAAGGTTAAAGAAGTTAGAATTATTTAGCTACATATTAAAGTAAGAGTTTCTCATTGATGATTTTTAAACTATAAATAGCATCATTATATGGAAGATGCGATTAACTTCTTCGCTGTGAGGCAAGTTCTCCAACTACTTTGCCATATTGCCTCTACCTTTTAAGATTGTAATGATACATCATTATATCTATTTCCCATTTGATAACTGCAACTCTGTGACTTAATTAAGGTCTGCCCATAAACCAGATTATTAAAGAGAGCCAGTAAGACTAAGAAGGAAATACCGATTCTCAGCTAGATTGAACTTAAATACATGGAGGCAGAGGTAGAGAAAAGGACACATAGGAATAGAAAAGGCAAGACAGCAATTGGGACAGCCAGGTTTTCTTTGGTAATTGGCCTGTCCTTAACTATATTCCATCTTTTCAGTTGCCATAAACAATCTGTGAAGAAAAACTGAATTCTATATAGGCCAACAAGACTCCATGAGGCAGCTGGAAAGAATGGTCTGGAATTTGCTGCCTGTTACACATCTTTCAGCAGAAATCAGTTTCATAAGGAGTATGGGCCTTCACTAGAGTTTTTGAGTGGATTAGCATTTCAGAAATGTGTTTTGTTTTCTGTACCTCCTTTGCTTGCTTCCATATAGGGAAAGAAAGTGGTGGATCTAAAAAGGTGAAATGTGTCTTTCTTAGTGTTAGGTTTAGAATAATAAAGTCCAGACTAATAAAGTCTATGTAAATTTAGAAGTTATCAATCACAGAATCCGTGGTAAGTGTAAATGTATTTTTTTAAAAAAATAGTCCATTTGTTTAATTGTATACTTGAATTAAAAAAAAAATAACCACCTCAGTTTATTTTCTTGGATGGAAGATTCCATTATGGTCACATGGTCATATGACTAGGACTCAGGGACACATAGTAGATTCAAGGAGGAGGTGGGATTTCCTACTGGAATGGAGACTCAGAGATTGTGCGAATCCATAGAAAACCCCTGAGATTAGGTATAGAAAGATTTCTGATAATTCTACAATCACAGAGTGCTTGTTCGTTCTTCAGTGCTTACTCTCATTGAGCATGTAAGTTGGGTCTTATTGGAAATAGGATCAGGTAAGTGGTTAACAATGCCATCTAATGGTTAAATATTGTCAAACATTGAACTATGTCACTTAGATTATGGAATATCTTCTTAGGGACATCAAGAATACATAGTTATCCTTTAGAATAATGAATGTGCCTCTTTTTGGATTCTCAGTAATTCCTCTCAAGAAGAAGGCAAACAGACAAAATTACTTTTTAAAATACTTTTAAATCTATTGATTCTATTCAGATTCTACTTAGCCTCAAAACAATTTCACTTGAAATAGAACAACTACATTACTTTCATGAATTTTGATGAAACTAAAGACCTCACTTAACTGCTCTGAAAAGGAATCATTAAAGAAATGATGACTGAAGTTAACAGGCTTTAAAAGGACATAGTATACATTAATATACCTGACTTTAAAAATAAGGAAACTGAGAGGAAATTTTCACAAGATAAAAAGTTAAAACCACTTAGCAAGTCAGTGCTTAGCATCAAATTAGAATCATAAAGACTTTTGCATTTTATTCTAAGAATGTGAGTTGGAAACAGCTTGGAAGACTTTAATAGCATACGTCATATAAACAGTAATAGCAAACAAGTATACATAGGATCCTTAGAATATATTATACCAATATAAAATGATAGCTGTCTTTATTTTTAAGTTAATCAAATTACCACCAAAAATCTCTATTGTCTAGAAAATGCTACAACAAAAGATGTAAACTATTTTAAACACTACAATGTGGTGGTATGCATTAAAACAATAACAATCAAGTCAACCAATTTCTTCATTGTTTTCTAAACTGTTGCCCATTCATTCATGGAAGCAATGAGTATTTGCATATTCTTATTAAGAAATACCCATTATTAGCCAGAATATTCCTTAGTTAGGTGACAGTATTTATAATCATTGGAGTATGGATATTGCTATAACTTTACTATAATAACTACACTCTGAATTAAGTTTTTGGATTCAGTCTGGTAATATTGATCTGCCTTTTTCTTGATAAAAAGATAAATTATTTAAAATATATCAAGTACAAATTTAAATAATCAACAAATATTGCTGTGTATACTAAAGAAGACAAGAGAATAGTTTAATTTTTTAATTCATATGAAAATCAGAATATAAAGAAATAAGTTAAAAGCATTTTTTCTGTAAATCCCCCCAAAGTGCCTAGCACAGTGACAGTCAAAAGGTAAACACAAAATAAGCATATTTCAATGGAGTCAAAAAAAGTTGAAGCTAATTTCAAAAAGATTTATCAGTGATTAGTTCTGTTGATTGGTCATTTAGTAGATAAGTGATCCAATTACATGAGAATTCATTAAGTACTTACTATGTTTAAGGCATACCTCAAAGATCTTACATTCTACTAGGCATTTACAATATGTGAAGACTTAAGTACATATGTGATTATTTGCAGAAGGAGAGAGGACTAACAACCAGCAGAATATAAGCTCCTTGAGAACAGGGATTTTTTTTTTGTCTTGGTATACTTAGTACCTAGTTCAGTGCCTGACACATAGTATGCACTCAATAAATGCTTCTTGAATTTAATAGGAGCAGGAAAGTATAGGAGGTGATACATGAGTTGAACTTTAAAGGAAGTTAGGGATTCTAAGACATGGAAGTGAAGAATGAATCTCTTCATGTCCTCTTGGCAGGTAAGACAGGATAAAGATTGAGTGTCAAGTTTAAGGAATCACAAGCAGGTCAGTTTGGCATCACGGATAAAAATACAGAGTCTAACCTATGTGGTTTAGCTTTAAGACAGATGCAATTTGCTTGGCATGTATTAACAAGGTGAGATAATGTTAACACGGCTTATCAAATCAGAAACATAGAGTGATCTTGCAAGTGGTTTTTAAAGAAACCTTGTGTTTTAATTTTCAAAACAAAAAAAAAAGATTTTTTATCAGCTCCTCCAAATTATCATGTCATCATCAACTCAGTTTCCTTCCTTCCTAGTAGGTTAAAAGAACATGTCCCTAATATATTCAGCATTTCCAAAGTAATAAGGATTCAAGAAAAAAACAATCTCTCCAATTGTACTTATGCATAAGAAAGATGGGGAAACAGAGAAGCACTAGTTAGGGAAATTAGGAAATAGAAACTGCATTGAAACTTCATTAAAAGAAGAAGAAACTAGACCAGGTTATCAAGAAATAATATGAAAAAATGTTGCAAACATTGGCAAGAATCACAGAAACCAAAGCAGGCTTGCAGAAGACACAAAAGAAAATGTGAGTAAAGGATGGGGGCAGAAGCCAAAATGTGTGACTGGAATAAAAAGGAAAGTGTTGAATTGCATAAGGGAAGAACTTTACAAGTTATCAGTTGTGCCTACTTAATGTCACAAGAACTGAATAGAAGTGAAAGGTTAAACAAATCAACAAGTTTTGACTGTATGACACTAAACAACTGCATAGCACATTGGATCTTCCCTGATTAGGTTGAGATTAAAACAAAACAAAACAAGATCCTGAAGCAGCTGAATTTGGAGCCATAGTCGTTAATGACTGGAATGGATAACTGAGGGAGATCCTTAAGAATAAGACCCACAGGATCATAAAGTTGGATGGCACCTCAGTTGTGGTCTAGTTAAATCCATAATCAAAAAAGAAAATCTTCTCTATGATATCCTCAACAAATAGTGATCTAGCCTTTTGAGGACTTCCAATTATGGGTTATACAATACCTATTGAGGCCTAAATATGTCTCCCTTCAACTTCCAGCAATAACTCATGGTTTAGCCTTCTGGAATCAAGCAGAACAAATTTTATTACTTTTCCACATAAGAGTTTTCTAATAGTTGAAGACTGCAATCATGTTAATCTTAGACATTTTCTTCATCACATTAAAAATTCCTAGTTCCTTAGTCTGACTCCTTTATTTTGTAAACTTGAGGCACTTTACAATATCCCCTTCTGCTTTTATTCATGCTCTCCCTACTATCTATGCCCTTCCTAAACTGTGGCACCTAGAACTGATTACAAAACCCTGAATATGGTCTGAGAACTATATAGTACAACATAATTTTCACTGCCTTCCTTCTGGACACTGTGCATCTTTGATATAGCCTAAGATTAGATTAATTTTTTTTGACTGACATATCATACTGCTGACTTGTCAATCTTGTGGCCCACTAAAAACCCTAGATCTTTTTTTTTTTCAAATAAACGAGTTCATGGTCACGCTTTACCTCTTTTATACTTATGAATTCATTTGTAGAAGTTAGGTGTAAGATTTCAGATTTATACATTTATTTTAGATTCATATTTAGAAATAGAAAGGACCTTAGAGATTTAGTCTAACACCCTCATTTGCAGATGAGGAAACTGAGGTTGACTGAAGTCAAGGGGCTTACTTGAATCACATAGATAGAATGTGGTAGATCTAGGATTTGAAATAACATCCTCTGACTCAATTCCAGTTCTATTTCTACTATGTTTTGCTTATTTACACAATCCCATTAAAATACTCTATTATATTTATATATACCTATATGTATATACAAATATTATACAATCAGGTATAGGAGGGAAAGGACCGAGCACTTATTAAGAACTTACTATGTGCCAAGCACCTTGCTAAATACTTCATAGATATTTGATATATATACATACCTGTATTTATATACACAGATACACACATATAGGTGTATGTATGGGTATTTGTATATGTATACACACAACATATAATAAATATGCACATGTTCACAAATATAATAAATCTATATGTATATGATACACATATAGGCTATTTGTATATATTACATATATGTATACTATGCACATATATGTATGATATACACACATGTGTATTTGTATGCATTTCTATGCATTTACATTATGATCAGTGCAATGCATGTATATACATATATGCATATATATACATTTGTGCACATACATACATATATGTATATATGTGTGTGTATATGTGTCTGTATATAAAGTGTTAGCACAGTACTTGGAACACAACAGGTTCTTCATAAATGCTTGTTAACTTCTCTTTTACACCTAATTATCTTTCCTTAAAAAATATACTAGAGAAATTTTAAAAGAAACATAACACTTTGATAATCATCGCTATATTAAAAACATTGGCTATCAAAAACCATTGAAGATTTTGTGAACTGAGTTCAAATTAACTAGAGCTTAGGATTTCAGTGATAGTAGCAACGCAGTAATTTCTCTGCATGAATAAAAGATAAGATTAAAGGTTGAAATCTTCTGAGACTAGTGAATAAATTGATATTTTACTAGAGAATAAAGAATACAAGTGCAGATTTTTGTTTATCTCTTGGGAAAACCCACCTATCAATATTTCCCTAAGGTGACAACAAGCTGACCTAAGACTCATGTGTATGTGTTCTTGTAAACAGTAGTCTTATTAACATAGTCTTGTTAGCAGACTAAACTTAATACTCATAGTAGTCTAACACAACTGTTCCTTACCAGTAATATTGGGATATATTTTATATTCCTTATCCTGGACCCATCTATGAAACAGACACTCTCATGGACATTACAAAGTAGTAATTTGTTGCAGTAATCCCAATGGCAGATTCCAGTCCTCTCCCCTCCCTACTCTGGCCACCAAGATATATACATGCTTAATGCCCACTTAGACTATGTGTATGGCCTCAACATAATTCTAATATGACATGTTCCTCTTCAAGAAAAATAACCATTTTTTTTACAACTAATACTTGATATCTATTGTTCTAATTACTTTATTGATAAAGGCATTACAGTATCCTGGAAAAGGTGACAATTTTCATTTTCCTAGACCCTTGTAACCCAAGTAGAAATGACATAGAAGAAAGGTAATAAAAAAGTGCTACCTTATCTGTTTAGAACTCTTATGAAGACAGCTTTAGACAAATTAGCTACTAGAGAGACACATGAAATAAAATATATATTGATTTTCTCCCCCCTCTAAAAAAACTGGCATATGAAAACAAATTTTAAAAACCAAACACCACCAGTTTTCTGGTTTTAGATGATCAATCACAAATTATTCAATACCATAGAAAGCATACTGTATTTGGAGTTAGAACCTGAGTTCACACTCCTCCTCTGCTCAATTCTCTTTGTGTGACCTCAGGTATGGGACTTAACCTATAGGGGCCTCAATGTTCTCATAACAAGATGAAGGAGTGTAACTAAATGACCTTTAAGGTAGCTTCCAATTTTAAATCTATGGTCATATTATGTCTGTATTTTTTAAACTAAGATTGTTTTCCTTTTGATGGACTTCCTTTGAATTCTATTTTCATCATATTTCTTCATGTATAGGGAAAATGGAGTGGTTACCAGTGAATGAAAAATGTAGTCAGTCCTTAAGGTTAAGAAATTCTGAAATTTCACTTTTATCCCTGCCCCTTCTTTTGACACCCATTAAATGAATATACCCTTTGAAATCCTATCCAATTGCAGTCTTGGTTATCGTATTGATTTTAGATAAGTGACTGATATCATTCAGGGTAGATGGGTGGTTAGTCTGGGAATACTTCCAAACCTTGGCCAAAACCCAAACTGAATTTTCTTCCAGAAAGTAACAAGGGTCTCATTAGCTTTTTAAAAAAGGTATATTTGCATTTACACAAGCCTGAGACTATATCCATAACAGCCATATAACCAGATCATGGCATATTCATCTTAATGGTCTCCATAATAATCAATTTAGAGCTTTGCAGATCTTTGTCTATGCCTGAAAAGTCCTTCTTTCTGATTTCCATTTGTTGAAATCATGGTGTTATCTTTGAATCTCATCCAATCATTTCTCTAACTCATTTTGATTCTATCTTCAACATATTTCTCTCATCTGCTCCCTCCTCTCTTTCCCTGTTGCCTTCTCAGTGAAGATTTTCATTACCACCCATCCCTACCATAGCAATAGCTTCTTAACTGATTTTGCTTTCTTTAATTCCTTGCTTCCTCCAAACTGTCATTCAGATTGCTTCTTGCTCCTCTCTGACATGCAAGTAATCCTGTTCCTTTGTGAAAAGTCTACAAAAGCTTCCTATTGCCCATCACAATAAAATTCAGACTCTTTAACCTATAACTCAAGGTCTTTCACATTGTGACAATTTTCTACCATGCTAGCCTAATCATATTTTATATATCTCTGTGTTCACCAGACCCTGACCTTTCCTCAAGTGCTTTACATGGTCTAAAACTTCCTCCTTCCATGCTTTTGTTCTGGTTGTTCCCTATACCTGCATCGACCTCTTCTCCTGTTGAATTTCTAGTCACTCTTTAAAGCAGAACTCAAAATGCTACCAGAAGTTCTAAACATTGAGTGTATTTGCATGTGTGTGTGAGGTGGGGGGGGGGGTAGGGAGAAAGGATCCCATTTGGCAATCTTATAAAACCTAAGGCTTCTTTGTAGAATGATGGGTTTAAATTCATAGCACTAAATACATAGAATTACTAATGAAACTAAAGATGTATTTTTTTTTTTGCCTAACCAAGTTCATGAATACTCCAGAAGTTGGAGTATGTGGACCCCATGTAAAGAGTATCTCTATATTTACATCTTCCTTACACACTTATCATGCTTTATTTTTTATTATATGTAATTGTGTCTTATTTGTCTTATGCCCCAACTGGACTGGGAACTTCATTAGGGCAAAAAACTAACTTCTCTCAACTTTATATATTACCCAAAGTTTAGCACAGTCATTACTGGCACAAAGCAGGTACTTTGAAACTTTGTTTAAATGGTGAAATGAATTAGATTTTCACCCTAACCATCCTTCAAAACCTCCCTCAAACTCTACCTTATAGGAACCTATAGAACATTGCAGTTTGAAAGAGCCTTAGAAATTGTATAGTCTAACTCCTTTCATTGTATCTAAGAAGACAGAAAGATAAAATTTTAAGCTTTCAAATTTCCCAAATATTCATTAATCACTTAGAAGCAAAGACAGATATAAAAATAGCCAGCATTTTTACAATACTTTAATGTTTGTTAAACACTTTACAAATACTATCTTATTTGACTTTTACTACAACCCTGGTTCTATTATTATCCCCAGACAAGGAAAGTGAGTTAGGTAGAGGTAAGGGTCTGAGGTCACATTTGAACTCAGGTCTTCTAGACTCCAGGCCTAGCTCTCTTTCTACTGTGCCACTTAGCTGCTCACACATAACAGAACATTTGCATTTTATTTATGTTCTATTGTAAACACTACATATGATTCTGCTTTTAAATGGGGGAAATATCTGCTTTTTTTTCTGTCACAGAAATTTCATGTCTATTACTGTAGCAAGTTTTCTTGTTAGAACCATAACATTAAGACAGCAGTGGGGAACCTGTCAAAAGGCAGCACTTGAGCATCTAGAAAGCCATACGTAGCCTCGAGTTCCCAGGTTCCCTACCTCTGCATTAGGAGATAACATCACTTTCTGCTACTGTCCTTTTCAAAGCTGCCTTTTGATTCTTTACTACTTGTTGTAATAAAAGCACAATGTTTCATGCTGACACGCCTGCATTGACCATTCTAAAGTGAAGCAAAAGGCCACTGTTTATTGGTATGTGTTTCCTATCCACCCAGAAAACCTCTATGATAAAGAGATGTCTGTGGGCACAGATAACACATGCCAATAAGTAAGGAGCTGCTCAGTATCTGTTCCATTTTTAGGCCACTATAATGACATTGCAAACTTCTGAAGTTTCCTGTATAGCCATTATGCTGCTCTTCCCAATTTTGTCAGGTTATTTGGCACCTAGGTTGAACTTCATGTCTAAAATGAAGTGCTGAGCTACAACTGTTCTGATTTTTAGACATTCTGCCAGCTTCCCCCTCACCCTTTATAATAACAAGGTCACACACATACACACAAAGGAAAGATGGCAAAATTTCAGTTCCAGTGACACTGATTATCAGCATACAGTCCACATCTAAGCCTGACACCAGTTTGCCCTTGAAGTTTACAACATACTGGGATGAATTTAGCTGAGGTCATTGAAATAAGCATCAATGAATGAGTATACCATTTTTTAGGAGTAGTTTTTCAGACATTTAGAAATGTAACATTCATTCAGTGTTTAATAACAAACATTTATTAAGCATACACTGTATGGAAGGCAATGTGCTAAGGTACTGGGCATACTAATATAAAATGCCATAGTTTCTGACCTCAAGGGGTATGCAGGCAAAAGGAGGGGTTCATATGTTTGTTGTTGTTTTTAAAGATGATGATGATTATGCTGATGATCTAGCCTGGTGTTTGATTTCTATAGGGAACTGCCAAGTTGAAAATTTCTTCTAATACAGATCTATATCTACCTGCTCTGCAACTTTTAGTCTTAGATTTTTATTTGTGGCCCTAAGTAATTAAATGCTTTTCTGGGGATCACAGTCATTATGTGAAATGGGCAGGATTTGAATTCAACTCTTTGTGATGTCAAGGTCAACTCTTTCTACAGTGTTGGTGTCATAGCTTGATACCATGATGATTCTTTAAATTATGCATATACAAAAATATAATAGAAGGGAGAATGTGATGAGAGCAAAGCAGAGGTTGAGATAAAAATCTGTATTTTTAAAAAATGCAAAGAGGAAGAAATTGTCACTGTCAGCTTCAGGGATGAGGGAAACTTTTATGGAAGTGGTAGCACTTGAGTTATGACTTGGAAGAAAAGAAGAATTTCAACAGATAGAGATGTAGAGAGCATATATTCCATATCTTTGCAAATACTTAGAGGTAGAAGTATGCCTGAAGAGATGAGAGGAGAGCTGGTAGTCCAATTGTACTGGAATGTGGACTTAAAATACCCAACAGATAGTTAAGGATGGGGGATTTGATTTCATGAGAGAAAATGGGGCTGAAGATGTAGATCTGGAAATTATTTGCACAGAAGTGATCATCCATAGAAGTGGATGAGATTGTCATGAGAGAGAATACAAATGGAAAAGCAATTGTGAATACAAACTTTGAGAGACAGGGAAGAAAGAAGATAAAATGATAGGGACAAGGAGTCATAATAGAATTTCTAGGACTGGGTAAGGGGCAATTTATGAGGTTTTATATATAGGACAGATAAAAAATAGTCACTATATATATGTATATATATCTTTCATGAATATTATCCAGCATGAGACAGTTCATTCAAATTTGTCTCTGAATATTTTTCATTCATTCATTCCTTCACTCATTCACACTTGCAAAGAGCCCATATGGCTTCATTTAGAATAGGTTATTCCACACTAACCTTATTTTATTTTTTGACTGGTTTACTAAAATTAAATAGGAGAAGAATACCACAGATATATTTTATCTAAAATTTTGCAAAGCATTTGATAAAGTATTATATCTTATACTATTCTTTTGAAAAAGATGGAGAAAGGTGGCCAGACATTAATACAATTAGATGGATTTTGAAATGCCTGAATGCTTGAAAGCAAAAAGTAGTTGTAAATGGTTCAACATCAGCTTGGTAAGAGGTCCTCAGTATAATGTCCTAGTAATGTGTTTGGTTCTGTGCTATTTGATACTTTTATCAATGACTTAGAAAACTGCATCTACAGTGATATGTATCAAATCTACAGTGACATAAACCAGTAAAGGTTAGCTAATATACTGTAATAGCTAATATACAGGATCCCAAAAGAATTTGACAAGCTAGAACAATTGGCTGAATTTGCTAAGATGGAATTCACTAGAGCTAAATGTAGTTTAGGTATGAAATTGATAACCTAGGGAGTGTGAAGAGGAGGGTCACTAGGATGGGGAAGGGCCTTGAGTTTTTGCTAAATTAGGATTTTTTGAAGGATTTTATTCAGTTTGTTAAAGAATCATTGAGGACATAATTTCTGTCTTTATATATACAAAGTGGTATCTGGTAGAAGAGGGATTTGATTTGTGAGGTTTTTTTTTTTTTCCCCAAAGTAGAAAGAAACAGAAAAAATGGGAGAAAGTTAAAAAAGGATAAATTTTTAAATGGTGTTTGGGAAAAAACAAACAAACTTTCTAAAAGTTAACATTCTTCATAATTGGAAATGGTCACCTTGAAAGGTGGTGGGCTCCTTTTGATTGCAGGTATGCAAACTGAGACTGGTTAACCACTTGAAATATGTTATAGTGGGGGTATTTTGTGGTATGGATTGGAATAGATAATTGAGGTTCCTTTCAAATCTAAATCCTGTGATTTTGTGATTCAATACATATTGTATTTCTTTGTTATTTTGTTATTGTTATATTGTTAGCACTATATTACTAATGTGCCTCTGTAACTTTACACCTATCTTAAAATCTCAGCCTTTAGAATTGAAAAGTCTAACTCACTTATACTACAGATGAAGAAATTAAAGCTCAGAGAGGACAAATCACTTACCCAAGATTACACATGGAGTAAGTGGCAGCACCAAGCTTAGAACCCAGATTTTCTGATTCTTAATCTAGGGATCTTTTACCTGAAGGTATTATAATTAAAATAGCACCAGAAATACAGTTAGAATACATCTATTCAAGCTCATATCTTTTCCTGCACACCAGATTGTCATTAAGTTCTAAGCATTTATTTGATGTTTTTTATAATAAAATTATTTCCTTTGGATACAACCTGGATAAGAACTATCTAAAACTACTGTGAGGAAATAAATCTTATTTAACTAGGTGCTTATAGGGCACAGAGTACTAGACTTGGAATCAAGAAGACCTGAGTTCAAATTCAGCCACAGGTATTTACTAATTGTATAATCTTCCACAAGTCACTTATACTCTACAAGCCTCAATTTATTCATCTGTAACATGAGAACAATAACAGGTCTCACTACATATACTTGTTGTAAAGACGAAATTAGATAGATAATGTGTAAAAAGCTGTGCAAACCTTAAAATGCCTATTCATGCTATCTATATCACTTAGATGGTAAATAGAGTTTTATAAAGTGTCAACAAATGACCACATTTGAAATGTAAAATATAATAAACATAATATTCAAAGCATGTAATTTACTTTGAATGCTGTTGATATTTGTTGGTCTCAATTACACAAATATCAACTCACTAACGATGTTAGATTAAAAGTAACATAATACAAATATACTAAAATCATGACAAAATGATTCAGCAGTAATTCAAGAGATCTTTTGAACCCTGAATGGCATCATAAACAATGAAATGAATATTGGAATACCTATGACTACACATTTTGTTTAGATCATTATTGCAATTGCCTAAATTACAGTGGATTTATAACAATATGTTAGACTAGATATGTATCCTAAATTTTCCTATTTTCATGACTAAAAAGAAGCCCAGCTAAAAGAATATTGAAACATATATTTTTTTTCTATGTGTATGTAGATTTCCATAAACAGGTTAACATTTTCCATATTCTAATACTGTATAACCATTAATAAATACTAAGAATTTAAAAAAAAAACATGGTTTGGCCAAACTAGAAAAATTCAGAGTAATGAGCTAATTCTATGACAGTTATCTTCAATACTTTAACACAAGGGTCTCTAGTAAGTTGATGACAGCAAATTCAACTAGATAAGCATTTAAGAATTAGCAATTCTAAGCAGAACCTTTTAAGGTTGTATAGATGGAAAAATGCTTAGATATATAATAGGTTTAATCCTAATAGACTTTATTATTTCCTAATGGGATGTTTTGCATAAATAAATGCCTCCATATTTGAAGAAACTGTAATTTCATTGGTGCAGATACTTTCACAAGGATTGTAGACTGCACCTCCTCTTTGAGAGCTACTATAGCACCAAATTCATCAACCAACAGCCTATTTGATTGGCTCTGATCTCCACATCAGAATTCAACTAAGTTGATCATCTAGAAATAGAGAATACAAATTGGGATCATACTTACAATATTTACCACATGATAGGACCAGGAGGGTCATCTTCAAGTCTAGCTAAGGCATTGGAGTGGGGTATAATTAAAATACAGAATGATACATTATAAGTTTGTAAGAGAGATTCAAATGAAGTATAATATGTAATATGATTTTATGTACTAACTTGGGACACCATAGTGCTTCTGCCTCTGACTGTCCTTCCCACCACCCCTGCCTTTGGTGCATACTCCAGTTTCTCAAAAGGATCTTCTATCTCAATTGTTGAGTTCCCTCCAATGATACTGATTGAAACTCATCTTTTCCTACTCTTGCTGTGTACCTCTTGTCCATATCCTCCAAAAAGTCCATAAAAGGTGTATGTTCCTTGGGAATTTTAAATGCCATCTTGAAATTCATATAGACCACAGGACAATTGAAACTTGAGCTACAATGACATTTCAAATGTTCTGATAAAAAGAACATGTGTAGCCAGGGATTGCAAGTATACTTCTCTCCCATTCCATTGTGTGTTGCAGGGTTAGCACGATCAGAAACAGCCAATGTTAAAATGCATGTAGTTACCAATACAATTTCCTATGATTTAATTGATTTTAAGACTTCCATTGAGGTACAGAATAGCTTTTTACAACAGAAAGTTGGGAACCCCCACCTTAATATATTCAACTATGCCTAGAATTAAATTGCCATCTTTCCTATTGCCAACCATGTTCTTTATATGATCCTCAGAAAGAATGAAGAACCAGCAAGGGTTCACTTCACTTCAACCTCTACCCCTACCAAGAAGGAAAATACTAACAAGCCAAGAATCAAGGTGTGAGTGAAACTCAATCATAGCCCATGTCCAGGCATTCACAAGGTGGATCAATAAAAGTCCTTAAAAAATAAAAACCAAGGGGCAGCTAGGTGGTGCAGTGGATAGAGCACTGATCCTGGATTCAGGAGGACCTGAGTTCAAATGCAGCCTCAGACACATAACACTTACTAGCTGTGTGACCTTGGGCAAGTCACTTAACATTATTGCCTAGCCAAAAAGAAATAAGTATAAAAAAATAAAAACCATAACAAAAATAATTTAAAAATTGCATCCAAGACTTCATGCCCCTTACAACCAACAAAAGACATATTGAATTCCACACAGCTGAAGACTTATGTTCCCTGCAGTTGTGGAAAATGTTATATTGGGCAGCTGGGTTACATTGTGGAGATCAGGATTATGAAGCATCAGCAACATCCTGGAGCATCACACACAGGAAACCACATCTGCTGAGTACAGTATACTGAGTGGTTGTTCTATTGATTTCCACAATACTTGAGTCAAAGTGAAAGAAAATAGGACTGTAGGAGAAAAACAACCATAGCAGAAAGCAGAAAGACTTCTTGAAGAGAAGCCACAGGTCTATAATAAGAAGCTCTGGCCAAACCAGAAACCTGATCTTTCATTTAACTGATAGACATGGGGCTTCCTTAACTTCCAGCACTTCAATGGCTCTGTGTTCTTATTGATATGGGCACTGTGCCCAATGGTGAGGAAAGCATTCTTTTGGTGCCTTCTTATCCTCTGCCTTTCCTGGCCATGTTCTTCCTGACATCCTCCGTACAGCTCCACCCAACATGCTGAGACCTACCTATAGGTTTCCATTAAGAGCACTTTAATGTTTTGAACTAAATGAAAGTTTAGATTTGAGACAGAAAAGTATACCTCTTCCTCTTGTTGTGTTGCTGTGACTCTTTTCATTTAGGCTTTAAATATGTTTCACTCTTCTGGGTTTCCCTGGAGTTCCTAGCACTAGGAAGGTCAGAATTTAAGAATATTTTAAAGGACCAAACAAATATGTGTCAATTGATGTTCCTGGTACTGCAAGTTCTAGAATTGTGAGATTTAAGACACTAAATCAATACCTGTGGAAATAATGGATGCATAAATTAATTAATGGACATGGAAAGAAAGAAATAAATCATGGCACATTTATCTTCTTTCAAGGCACAGCTAAGATATACCCTCTTGTGTGAAGTGTTCTTTAACCCTCCCTTCTTCCCATAACTTCCCATAATTCACATTTAACTAGCACTTTGAGATTTGTCTATTACCATCCATTTACTCTGTATATATCTAGTTATTTGGAGGTTGTTTTCATTATCTTGGGAAATATTTGAGGGTAGGGTCTGTTTTTGGTTTTCTTTGTATTCTCAGTACTTAATATAGCATGACACATAATAAATGCTTAATAAATGTTTATTGACTGACTTTTCACTGATGCTTCCATTAAATATGTATTGCAAGTATTATTATATCCTCCATTTTTACAGATCAGAAAACTGATACTCTAAGATTTTAGTTAACACAGCTAGAGTGTTTTTGAAGTGGAATTTGAACCAAATCTATTTCTGAATCCAAATCTGACATTCTAGTCATATACCATGCTGCTGTTCCTTCCTCAATCATTTCTTGAGTTCTCTTATCATTCCTTTGTGTCCTTCATTCCCCATCCTGTACTGTGTTTATCTGTGGTTCATGCTCTATACCCTCACACCAAAGAATGTAAACCTCTTGAGGGTAGGGGCTATTTAGATTTTCCTCTTTGCATGTAGTAGGCACTTAATAGATATTTGTTGAATTTAAAATAAATAATTGATTACTACTTCTAAATCAACAGCCACAGAAATATCAGTTTTAATCAATCAGAAATACTGAATGACTATTTACCTTTGTACAATGAAATATGCAAGGTGCTGGAGGACATGAAAAAGCTAAAGGGTATAGTCCTTTGGATAGGATCCTAGGATATTTTCCATAACACACACACACACACACACACACACACACACACATGCAAGATTGGAGCTAAAATCTGAATTAATATATTGGTCACTTTGTGTGTTTCCAAGCTAATGAAAGGTAATATTGACTATAGGTTAGATTTTTTTCCCTGTCTTCAACATTATTACTTTGGGAGTTAGATATTTTAAGGGGCTCAATGCCTCTTGTGTCATTCTGCCACTGCTGTATCCCTGCTGTCCCATTCCTCCAGTCCTGATCTCCTGAAACTAAGGCAGGCACTTACCTCACCCCAATCTCACCACCACCACCACACCTCCTAAAAAATCATAAAAAATGAGCAGTGTGTGGAAAAAAAGGAAAAAACAATACTGAATCAATGCTAGCCACAGCAATTTGGAGAAACCTAGCATTTGTTTTAAACTGGTTGTTCCTTAGAATCTTTTCTCAAAATGCTTTTGCTATAGTTGTACATTCAATTCACATTCAGATCATCAAAATGCCAGAGGTGAAGATTCTGGTTATAAGAAAAGAACTATAAACATGTATATGGATATGGAATTAATAGACTTATGGAGGGCATTACACCCTTGAGACACAGCCTTCACTGCCAAAGCATTATTACAGCAGTCTTTCTTGAGGAGAGATACTTAGGGATCTAAAATCCAGCATGGAAAATGTTAGTCAAAGATTTTGTATATGAAGTATTTTCTGATAATTTTCCTTCTGGGGAAGTATTTTCCCTTGAATTTAGTATTATAATTCATAAGAGAAACATCACTGTAATGATCTTGCTAAACTTACTTTTGATGAATATTCACATGCACACCCAGACTGCATTAAAGAACTTCTAAGATTCTCTAGGAAAGAATATTTAAAAAAAAAAAAAAAAAAACCTCTAAAATGTACACAATAAAATTAACCACATGTGCCAACTGTCATGGATAAGCACAGTGGAGGGAAATAAGTTCATTCTGGGTATCTTTCCAGCTAAACATTAGGGCAGTATGGTTGGAGGTTGTCCTTTGGATAGAAACATAGGGATTTAGTTCTGGATTTGATCATGAATTCCCTGCAGGATACTTGGTAAATCCATTTATGGGGAGAGGGGGTAATCATTTACCTCTGAGGATGAAACCTATCTTAAAACATTCCAAAATATAACAACACTCAGAAAGCACACAGCTTTCTGGTGAAAATTATCTTGCTGATACACATAGACATGTAAAGTAAGTCCCCATATTTTGCTAAAAGGTATTTCCAGAAATCATATTGCCAATTGATTGTCTCAAACCAGTATATGTGTGTTTCCATACAGAAAATGTCATTCTTGAAAGTTGTGTTACTGACCAAAGGCTTATGATCAATCAGTAATGAATGGAATAACTCATATTTTGATAGTGTTTTAAACTTTACTAAGTGCTTCCCTTCTACTAAATCTAAGTGGTAGGTAGTATAAGCATTGATAGGGAAATTGGGACATGGAGAAGTTAATAACAACAATAATAATATTAGCATATATCTATGTCTTAAGGTTTGCAAAGCACTAAATATGTTATCTTCTTTGCTCTTCATAACAACTCTATGAAATAGGTCTTACTATTATTCTCATTTTACAAATTAGAAAGCTGAGATAAAAATAGGTTAAATGACTTGCCCAGGGTCACACTGTTAGTAAGTATCTGAGGGAGGAGTTGAACTCAGATTTTCTTAACTCCAAGTCCAACACTTACTACACTGTACTATTTAGCTGCTTAAGGTTTAAAGCCTTACCCATGGTCACATAGCTAATAACATCAGAGCCAGTGCTGGAATTCAAATATTTTGATTCTAAGCCTAGTAATGTTTCTACTAAACCACATAATAAATAGAATTCTCATAAATAGAAATGACACAAATGATTTCTGCAAGGGCAAAAGTAGGCCGCTAAAAACTTCTGTAATAATTTAAAATAATCAAAATTAACTTTGAGGTACTAGAATTTTAAAGCTAAAAGGGACATTGGCTATCATCTCATTTTATAGATGAATAATAATATCTCACATTAATATCACACTTTAAGGTTTAAGTAACCAGTTTTTCAGATGAAAATAGCTGGGAGGGATTGGAATTTGAAAAAGGTCTAGACATGCTAGGGCAAAAGACCAAATTTAATAAGAAGAAATTTATAACATATACATATGCACTTACCTATTTCCTGAAAAGGTGCAAGGTAGATAAAATGTGACTAGATATAGCACAATGGAAAGAACTGCTCTAAAAAAATGTGGGTTTCAGTGAACTAGAACCTCAGCATAAGTCAACAGAGGGACATGGTAGCAAAAAAACCTAATGATTTTTGGTGTCAATAAAATTACAATCCAAAAAACTCCAAAACAAGCAAAAAAAAAGCAAAAAAAAAAAGCACGGAACATCTGCTACCTAGTCCACATTTGTCAGTTCACACCTGAAGTGTTGACTTTTGTTCTAGGTACCATGTTTTAGGAGAGACCAGGATGATTACAGGACTTAAAACTTCCATATAAGGATAGATTACAGGGGTTGAAATGTTGAGCCTGGATTTAGTAGATTAAAAAAGAGGTTTTAAAACATGACTTTAATGGAAGAGAGATTAGGCTTGTTTTACTTGACCCCAGAGAAAAACTGTGAGCAATGGATAAAAGTCATAGAGAGACAAATTTGTCTAAATAGCAGAACAACATATTTCTACAGTGCTCTGAATGTATTCATACCCAACTTGACAATTTTTTCCTGCTCTTCTCTTTACTGGAATGTACTCACTCCTCACTTACTCTCCATAGCCTATTTCTCTAAGTCTCACCTTTTCCACTAATCCTCCCCTGAATACTGCAGACCACATTGATTTTTCTTTCTTCTGAACTTTGACTCCAGTTAATCATCAGGTATTCTGGATGAGTTAGAAATGGAAGGGACGTTAGAGATGTCATCCAAAGCCTTCATTTTTTTTTCAGATAAGTAACAAATTAAAGTTACTCAAGAAGTGGGTGGAGTTTAATTAATTGTTCACTGGTGTGTGTGTGTGTGTGTGTGTGTGTGTGTGTGTGTGTGTTAAGGAAAACTACCTAACACTTAATAGTAATTGCTATCAAGTGGAATAGACCAACTCAAGAGTTTCCCATCACAGGAATTCTTCAAGTACACTATGGGTGACTATTTATCAGGGACATAATAGAAGAGACCACCAATTAGGTATGGATTGTACGAATTGATTTCTGAGATTTCTTCCAACTCTAAGGTTCCATAGTTCTGTGATTCCCTAAAATCTATAGAGGTGGAATGACTTCTTTCAATGTCACAGAGCTAATTACCATCAGATATTGAACTCAAATTTGAGTTTTCTGAATTTTGAAGTCCATTGTTCTTTTCATTACACCCCAGGGCTATCTTCCTAATAATCCTATAAAAAGGGAATAGATATTAATGTACATGTTGATTATATTCAAGGGCCCCAAAGTATTATAAAACAAATATGTGGCATATTTTTTAAAAAAATTATCTATGCGATATAAATTTGATATTTTGAACATGTTAGCTAAAATAAGCATTAATTAAACATTTAATTAACAACAATTTGTCTTCCTTTATGTGAGAATGACTTCTGGGAAATAATTAGGTGGCCATCAATATTTCTTGAAAAAAACATTTAGGGGAAATTTGAATTGATATTTTTGTTTTATCTTAACAAATATCCCTAGAAAAAGGAAGGACTATTTTTATTTCATAAGTTCCTAGACAGAGCTATGAAGGCTGTCTAATTTAACTCTCTTAATTTACAAATCAGGAAAGGGAGGCTCAGGAAAATCAAGTGACTCCTCACAGCTACTCAGGTAGTAAGTATGTAGGGAAGGACTTGATTTCAGAGATATTGCTCTCTTTCCACTATAATATACTGCCCCCCTCAATTATATAATATTGCACAGGTCATTCCATTCAATTCAACAAAAATTTATTCAGCACCTACTAGATGCAAGCTGACATTTTAGATACAAAGTTGAACTAAATATCACCATTCCTTGAAAAAATAATTATAACATCTTAATATTTGAAGGCATCTGAAAGTAATTGAGTTGGTAGGATTTAGAGGAATTTTTGCAATGTCTCTTACTTGTTTTACTTTTTACTCGTCCTTTCTACCCCTCTATCCCAAATTACACTAAACTTAGTAAGTGTGTGACTTTAAATCACTTAATCTCTACTAATCATTACATATTTAATCTTTCTGTATCTGTTTCCTCTTTTGTAAAAAGAGGAGGTTGCTCTCAATGGCCTCTAACTTTCCTTCTAGCTCTTAATCTTCAATATTATATTTCTTTGGTCCTATGTGCTTTAAGACACACAAAATTAAGGATGGCCTTACTTGAAAAGTAAAGAAAGTGAGAAAAGCCCAGTCTGAAATGTGGACAAAGATACAGGGGTAAAAAGGAAGGTTAGTCATACTCATCTGCCCTAGTGATTATCAGAAGCAGACATGCCAAAAAGCAGAGCATCCCTAGGGCTAAGTGGGTCCACCCTTCTCAAGAGTAAGGGATATGGTATCTGGAGGCTTGTGTTCAAAATCCAGCTCTGTTACTTACTACCCATATGACTTTTGACAGTTCATTCATAACCCTGGCATTATTTTCTTCAAATATAAAAATGAGGCATATAATTTCCAAACACCCTTCCAGTTCTAAATCTTATGATTATTCCTGAGTCACCACACACAGAGCACCAAATTTGAGGAACAAATGAATAAAGGTTTTTAGAAGTGACACATAGGTGAAAATTGGACATTGTTAAATGAATAGAGCAATGCAATGCAAAATTCCTAAACCTGAGGATTGACTAAGTAATAACATACTATATGCTGCCTGCATCTTGAAATTATCTTTTTTTCTGACAAAGCCTGTAACTTTGTGTATGGATATGTGTATAGGCGTGCAAACATACATGCATAAACTGTATAACTTCATATATTTATAAATACGTATGCTAAAAAAGCTTTTATTAAATAAAGACTGAACTCCAAAAAGCTAAATGAAATTGGTAATTTGACAAATGAAGTACATCCAAATAGTTTTGTTGCCTTTTGCTTTCAGTCTTATAGAATAACATTTAGATTCTGTCTACATGACAGAAGTCTTCAACATTATTTGGATTGAAATAAGATTTCCACATTGATCTACAGGACACAAATGTAATGGATTATTGAGGAATACAACATTTAATATTGGCAACCTTGTCTTTGGAGCCAAACTGTTCCTTTCAAGCATACAGCTTCTTTCATGGGCTTTCTGCCTAGAAACTATGACTGAGTGCCCAACCCATCCCTAACTTCCAACCTTAATGTACATTCTGTCCTACCCATGTCCTCTTCTCTACATTGTCTTCCCCATAATTAATTATAGCATATAAGAACAAGAAGCAACCACAGAGATCACCTAATCCAACCCCATCACTTTACAAAAGAGGAAACTGAAGGTAACATGAAATTGAAGTGTAAGCATGATAGGTGCCCTCAAAATTTTTTTCAATCTAATTTAGCAGAAAGGACATAAAAGTTAAAAGAATGCTGCCTTGTGGTATTAATTAAGTGACTGGCTGGTGGCATACACAATTAAGTGCCTCATTGTGAAGTAGAATAAGTCAAGGGAGACTTCCCAAAGAAGTTATGACTTAAAGTGATTTTCCAATGACAGGTAGGGACTAGGCAGAAAGGCAAAGGGTATTCTTGGCAGGATAATAATGTGAGCAGCAATGTAGAAACAAAATGTGCTAAATGTGTTAGTATAGTACAGGGAGTAGATTAATTTGGATGAAATGGAGGATTAATAGAGGTGAATAATGAGACAGAAAATCAGAAAAGATGGTCTGGAACACGTTTATGGAATTTGAAGACCTAGCAATGGAATCTGGATTTTGTTAGGTAGTTAATGGGAAGCCATTAGCTGATTTTGATCATGATGTGACATGATCAAAAATATCTTTCAGGAATATTAACCTAGACTTAGTGCACAAGATTCACATCTATGCATACTTCTGCCTTGTATTCTGTTTGAAGAGGAAGGGGAGAATTTAGATGTATAAGAGGAGTTGGAGACTATAGGTATGATCTTTTTTCATCAGCTTGCATTTGTCAACTTATAAGGATAGTTTTATGAAGAAAAGTTCAAGTTCATGAAACACATAAAATAGAAGCAAAGACTTTCTGCTCAATATTACAGAGGATAATAGAATAATCAATCCTGACTATTATGTCCTGCACTGATGTATCTGGAATGAGCAAGTTCAGCTGTATTCATGGAAATCCATTCCAACTAATGAAAATAATAATCCAAGTAGATATTCTACTGATTAGAGTAGGGACTTGAGCCCAAAGTGAATTATGATCCCTAAGCTTGAACAAAATCACTAATTCGGAACAGAATTTCAATGTTATTTTTTTTCTTGAATGGAGAATTGTTCAAAAAAGCCATGTGCATATACACAAACACAATTCAATTGTTCATTTTGGCCTGAAGTAAACCAACATGCTTTTACAAATATTGAACTTGTATATCAAAATATTCTGTAAGCTAAATCTGAATAAACATTGCATGCTTTTAGAGTCCCTGATTAGTAGTCACCTTTGAATTCGTTGAAAAAGCATGGTAATTGGGTATGTGCTCAGAGAAAAAAATTATAAGTGCAACCTGATAGAGAGGGTAAACTCAAAGTCTCTGAAGAGAATGCAAATGAGTAGTACCAAAGTAGAGCAAAATGTGAGGTTCTGGTATGAATATACATTTAATTATAATATAAATAACCTAATAGTTATTTAATTTCAAAAATATCTTTGGCAAAAGCTTGATTTTCTCATAAGAAAGAAAACACAACACTTTAGGGCTTTAAGATTTTAATATTCTAGGTCCATTCCTATTTCATGCATTCCCCTCTGAAATGGAACCACAAACAAGTGAAGGTGGCTCCCTAAATACTAATAGAAATGAATAACATCTGCTAATGCTCTGCATATAAATATCTAGAGGTATATTTTATATTATTCAGATTCATTAAATTTTAATTATCTTTTCATCTTCACTTATTTCATTAGGAAAATTAGAAAACATGGCAATATTTTAATTTCCATTTACTTATGATTTCCACAATAGTAAATTAAGTATCACATGCATTTTATTGTGATTCAATGTATACCAATGTTTTTCTCTGAATGAGACACCCAAATGGTATGGGTTGAATTTTATTATACTTTTTATATGACCTTCATTTTTTTTCTCACTGTAGTATACACACTAAAGGAATAAAGAGTTATAAAAAGGAGTATACATATAGTAATTGACTTCTAAAAATTTAAATACAACACTGAATATTCATTTTATTTTCATTACAGAGAGTGTAGTCCATATTTCAGATTAGTGGGCTGTAGAATTTATTTTAAAACATAATAAAGCTGGATCTAAATTAGGAATGCTCCCCAAACATTCTTTAAACCCACTTCCAATTCTTAAATGCAGTACTATAATTCTTACAGAAAGTGGGATTTAACTATCTCTAAAGGCATAGACTCCATAAAAATGGCACCAGGAAAGGTTATTTTCCACAAGCACGTGTCACGTGTATATGCTAATGATACTAATATTAACTACCAGTCTCAGAAGGATAGTGTATTTGAATAAGAACTGACAAAACATAGCAGTGCTTTATTCTCAAGCCTTCAATATGTCTGTAATAAACATGGATATAAGTGTAAATAATACTACTCGAGTTTTATTTTTATAGAACAGATTGTGGCTGTAATAAGAACATTACTTTAGATTAAGATTTTAGGTAGGTTATCCTGGTAGAATATGATGGCAGATTCAAAAAATTCCTATGTTTATAATCTAACCAGCAAAGCCAAATAATTTTAGTGTTAGGACATGAAGAAGAAAGGACAAAAACAACAACAACAACAACAACAAAGAGAAAAGGAAAAGTCCACAGGACAATATTCCACATAAGAAAATCACCACAATCCCAACAACTAAGGGAGAGAGGAGAGGAGCAACATTGAAAGTATAGAAAGACTTCCTTAAATCACTTGGAAGTAGACATTTCCTTAGGTAGCAAAATTCTAAGCAAAGCTATTTATCTTAGGAAGTAGAAAGGAAAGACCATGTGAGGAAGGACAAGAATGGCAGGAGAAGTGCTTGAAGGAGAAATAAGAAATGAATGCTGGTGCATTATTGATCATATTTCATAAAATGAGAAATGAGAAAGGCCCTGGTAAACACAAAATGAGGTTTACTAGAGCTAACAACAAATGAAATAGCAGATAATAAAACTGTTCTTAGAGAGATTAAAATGACAAGGTCCATTCTGTAGCAAGTCCTTTCCACCTTAACTGACTCAACTGTCCATCTTGCCAAATAAAGGGGAAATAAATCATGCAATAAAAGGCAATGATTGCCAACATAATTAAAGATTGAGGCAAGAATGACATTAACCTCATACTTAAAAGACAAACATGAGGGTCATATTGTGGGAAAAGACATGAAAAGTATTATGAAAGAATATTGCTACAAAATACTCAAATGAAACTGTACAGGAAATTAAAAAGTCGACCTCTGAAAATTATTAATTTGCAAAGGTAAAGAGAGGAAGTCTATTTCAAATGCCTACAACATTATCTGTGCTGTACTTGCCCAGGCACTAATCCAGTCTACTGCAATGGAATATCTCAAAGGCAGGAGCTCTCTAAATTACTTTGATTTATTGACATTGCAATGATTAAGGTAACAGAGGCATCTTCTTCAGTCTATATACATTAGAAAATTATATTTCTCCATAAAGTACAAAGGCTAACATAAAGGAATCAAGTCAGTAAGAATCCTCCTGCCCCTTAATGTACCAGAATGCATGCATAATTAAACTGGTTTACTGGCTAGTTCCATATATTTATTTGAAGTTCAGGAGTGATAATGAATAGTATATTTCTGAACATTTGAGGATATGTTTGTAAGAAGAGAAAGTAGCCCATACATAGCCATCCTCTCAGAGGTGATTCCACATGCTATAAGCACACAGATATACACAATAAGGTGGAAATATAGTATAAACTAAACTTGAATACACATGAATGAGAAATAACTTTTTTTATTTAGAAAAAAAGTTCATCCAGACTTCATAAATTCCCTACTCAGACCACAGGATCATAGGCTTATTAATTTAGAGCTAGAAAAAAATCTCAGAGGTCATCTAAGTTTAATTTCTTCATTTTAAAGATGACAAAATTGAGGTACCAAATGGAGAAATGTCTTCCCCATGGTCACAGAGAAGTAAGTAGAAACTGATAGGCAACAGAAGAGGCATAATTTTAATGCAGTTTCTCCCTTTTTATGTCTGTTGTTCTTTCCACAATAACACATACTCTAACACTATAATGACCAGATACAGGAAAATTGCTGGAAAAAGAGCCTCATGTGTGTTAAGCTAATTAGCTAAGGGATGATTTTAATGGGGACAAGATTTGATGTCCACATATTTCAGTTAGCTCTGCTAAGGGGAATTTCTGTTTCACGATCAGATACTTTAGCTTTCACCATGAGCAATTCTCACATAAATGCATGTCATTGCATATGAGGGGAGCCATTTACAAAGCCATTGCCTCTATTGGAAAATGCTAAGATTAAATGTGATTCAGAAAGTGGCCTACTTTCTCCATCTTGTGTATGAGTCATTGAAAAGGATAAGGAGTGACTCTACCCACACACTGCTATGTTCTCTTTCCCTTACCCCATGAGAAATAGCATATGCTGATTCTACTCTGCCATGTAAAAGGAAGGAGAAGGTTGGACCATGAGTCAGGTGGGCTAAAAATATTGTGATTTTTGTTTGGCTATAGTCTTGTCATCCTAGAAATTACTTCGGGCAGATATACTGAACAATGAACCTTATGTTTCATAATGTGAGACAACTCTGAAACTTAGTGTCTGGAATGTGCTTTATAGCAAAATGTGAGGGGCTACAAAGGGAATGTTGAGGGGGAAAAAAGAATGAAACATCAAAGATACCAAGAAGAAAACCTCTACAAAATCCCGGAACACAACAGAGAAAATCTTAAAACTAGAAGGATGAACAAGTAAAGTCCCAAAGATAATATAATGGTCTCATAAAAAAACAACTAAACAACACCAAAAAAACCCACATAACAATATGGAGGAAAGTGAATGACAGTGATTGGTAAAAGATGAAATCCCACAAAATCCCCACAGTTAATGGGAAAAAAATCTAAAATGTTTAAAAAAAAACAAAATCCAAAATTGAAGAAATTAGGGATGAATACGGGTCAGAAATTAAAACTTTCAATTAGGAATATTAAAAATACATTGAATCAATAGATTAGCAAAAAAAATGAGTCCATAACAATGAATCTTCCCAAAGATATTTAGAATGGAAAAAATATTCAAGTACAGGAAAATTTGGCAAGGGAAGTCAAAGGCAAAAACATTGAAACTGTACTAATTCTACAAAAATCAAAGCAATTGACTTTGTATATAGGATGCAAAGAGACATTTTAAGGCTGTTAGGTGTCATAGAAGAACATCAAAATTAAAAAAAAAAGAATTTCATAATTCAAGGAACAATATAATAAACTCAACAAAATGTTTTTGGTTACACACCAAGCTATGATGGAGAAAAGTTGGTGATTATTTCTAGGAAAAACAAAATAAAATGATAAATAAATAAACTAAATTTAAAATTCTGAGAAATGTAATGATTGAAATTAAAAATATCAATAGAAAACAACAAATTTTGCAAATGAAGGGACTAAAGGAGAGAAAGTAAATTAAAAAAGCAAGCTTATTCCATGGTATTGATAAATCACAGAAGTGAATAGAACAGCACATTCCTAAATGCAAAGAAGTATAATCTGTAACCCAGAATGACATATTCTGCAAATTTGATCTTAATCCTAAATGGAAAATATAGAAATTCAAAATTAAGAACATCATTTAAAAAATAAAAAGATGAAAAGTCAATGAAAAAAATTTAATGGATTCCTGGAACACATAAAAAGAAATAAAAGTATTCAATATGCAAAGATCCCGAACAATAGGAAAAGATGGAGGAGTCAGACCCAAATATAAAGACAATGGTTCCAGTGAGGAGAACTTCCATGAAGGCAGATATATATGCTTAGATGAAAGATCAGAAATTCTTGATTGGTTTAACTGGGACAGTTTATATATTGGAAGGTCATTTTCTCTGAGATATTGATTTGCTTCCTTGATCTAGAAAAATGAATGTGTGGATTTCCATGGAACAGCTAGCATTCAGGTTTATGAAACATGGGGACATTGAATCTAGACAAGAGAGTTTGAAAGTCTTCTCTCCCTTAGGAAGAGACAGTTCATGGTGAGAGAAGGGAATAGCTCTTGTCTGCATGATTTGGGCTTTTGATTATTTTCTACCGTCTTTCATCTGACATTGCTTCCCAATAAACAAACAAACAAATAAATAAATTATTTTAGTGAAGCATAGCAGAAAACATGGAGGATGGGGCAAGGTATAGAAGAACAGTAATACCGAAATTAATTAGGAGGTTAAACCTAGTACTACTGAAATTTTAACCTCATTATGGGTACATAGAGAATAAAGAAGGGAGAAATGTAAAGACCATGAATTAGAAAATAAAATTCACAGTACTCTGTAAGGGAAGAATAGCAATGAAGAGAAAAAAGGAAAAAAAAACCTTTTTTTTAAAGAAAATGACAGGGTAAAAGATACATAATGTTGGAGGTGAGAATGGAGTCAAGATTTTTAATTAACCATTTGAGTGGGAAAAAGAAATGACACAAAAGGAAGGGAATATATAATTAAAATGTAAGAAAAAGAGTTTGAGCATAATCCAATAATTAGGGAAAGGGAAGGCAAATTGGAGAAGTGTAGGGAGCAAGGGCCTTTAAGAGCTGGTCAGCATCAAAGTAGCTTAAGTAAAATTAATCATAGGGGAAAAGTGCTGACTTAAAAGATGAAAGTGATTTTAAAAACTGTTAAAGGAAGAAATGGAGGAAAACACAAGCTGTAACTTTAAAAGTAAATGGATTAAACAATTCAATAACAAGAGATTACAAAATTGTTATAAAAAGTAAAATTGTTGAACATAATAAACATGTTTAAAAAGCAAAGAAATGCAGAAATCAAAATGAAAGGTTGGAACAAAATTTGCTGTGAATTAGGCAAGAAAAATAAAAAAAAAACTCAATCCCAATAAAAATAAACAAAGAAACTATATTCTTCTTAAAAGAATTATGAATAATGACCTTGCATCAAAATAACTTTATCATTTAATTTCCTAAAGGAAATGCTAAACAAATTTCAAAATGAAATAAAAGTAATACAATAATGGTAGGAGACATCATGATTCCTTTTTCAGAGCTGGCCAAATCTAATAAAAAGATTAAAAAAAAGGAAAACATGGGACTGAAAAACTTGCTTGAATCTCAGAGCTGAAAGAAGTATAGTGTGTGCTACATAGGAATATTAATGTATACATACATATACACATACATATATACTAACACAGAAACCACAAGCAAAAGATACAGGTCAAAATGGAAATATGTTAACAAACTGAATAATTTGTGAATAATAGAAATAATAATAAATTAAAAGAATAATAATTATAACAGCATAATAGAATTTCTTAGATGTAACTAAAGTAATTCACAGAAGAAAAATCTCTGTGTGTGTGCATATATAGTATGTGCATACACATATATCTATCTAAAATTCAAGATATATGTGGAAGACCAAAAGTTAGTCTCAAATAAGTAACTAATACAAAATATGACTAAATATGTTTAAACAAAAAATTCATACAATAAACAACCATATGAAATATTGCCCCAAATCATTGAGAATGAAGGAATGAAAATTAAGAGTCTAAGATTGTATCTTATGACAAGAAAATTGACAAAGAGGACAAGAATTGAGGAAAAGCTGTAGACTATTAATATATTCTTGGTGAAGTTGTACGTGCATGTGAACACTCTGGAAGACAACTTGGAATGATTCTAAGAGAATGACAAGAATATTAATAACCTTTGACCCAGAGATACTATTTTTAGTACCATATACTTCAAGAAGGTCAATGTTAAAAAGAAAGGTCTGATATTCACTAAAATACTGATAGAAATATGGGGTATAATAACAAAGAATAGGAAGCAATGAAGCTGTTTGCCAAGAAGTGATGGTAAAAAATTGTACTGTATGAATATAATGTAATATGATAGCATTGTAAGAAATTATGAATAAAATAAATATAAAGAAGTGTGGGAAGACATATGAGCTAATATAAAGTGAAGTAAGCAGAAACAGGAAAAATATACACAATAATTACCAAAGTACAAAAGGAAATAACAATAATCATGAAACAATCAAAACAGAATTTTATGAAATTATAATGACCATTCTTATGTTTTAAAAAGCTATGTTTCTCTATTCTTTCTTAATCTTTTTTCCTTTTTCCTTCCTCCTTCCTTTCTTTTCCTTCCTCCCTTCCTTCTTTTCTTTCTTTCTCCTTTCTTTTCTCTCTCTTTCTCTTTCTTTCTTTCTTTCTTTCTTTCTTTCTTTCTTTCTTTCTTTCT